>NW_028163316.1:110699-242434 GCF_964263955.1 Coregonus lavaretus
TTGACTAACATGATATCCTTGTTGTTATGCATGTGCTAAAAGACTAGCCTTATATGAAATACAGTATGTCAAGTAGCACTCTGCCACACTAAAAGCATGCTAATGGTCACGCTGGTTGCAGCGTCACATACTAGGCTACGTCTAGCTGCTAAACGCTTGCCTCGCCACTGCTTCTTTAAATGCGGGTGACATTTACATGAAGTACTTCATTTGTGCCAAGGACAGAAGTGTGGCGTGTTAACAATTAAAAGGTGCTTAATGGGGCATGCTAATGCTATTTTGAGAGCATGTTGTGGGAAAAAGAATTGGGCATAGTCTATTAGGGAGAAATCAGAGCAGTGTTCACCTGAAGTAGGCCAAGGTCAACACTAGCTGGGAGGATGGTAGGCCTACTATCTGGGTTAGAAACTCAGCACACCACAGAGACACTTCAAACACCTGACAAAAGCCAGTTTAACCCAAACACGGGAAAAGGGGGTTTCATATATGAAAAGTGTAGATCCAGGAAGTATAGTGTTGTTTTTTAAATGCTATCCAGGTATGATGAGACTAGGAGAGGCAAGGGCTAGACGGCTTGGTTAAGTAGCGTAGGCCTACAGACAGACAGACAGACAGACAGACAGACAGACAGACAGACAGACAGACAGACAGACAGACAGACAGACAGACAGACAGACAGACAGACAGACAGACAGACAGACAGACAGACAGACAGACAGACAGACAGACAGACAGACAGACACACAGAGTAGCCTCTTGGGTTCAACAGGTAAGGCCTACAGACAGACAAACATTACTCCTCTTTCAAGGCCAGCCTTCTCTTCCCTGCTCCACATCCATCTGCTCTGTTCAGGGTCCTGCACATTGATTCAGTACAGCCTCAGCCCAGCCTCAGATCCACAGCTAGAGAAAGCTGCAGAGGGATCTGGAGAACAGTCAGAACCAGTCTAGGAAAACACAGGGAGAGAGTAGGAGCAGGAGGGACATCGCTGGCCAAATACATACGCTGCATTGGGGCTGGTGCGCAGGCAGCTAAGGCCTGGAACAGAAAGAGTTGAAGGTAGTGGGGGATAAGGCGGATATGGGGAGGCAGGATGGGGCAGGGAGGGAGCCCAGTGGAGGAAGCAGAGCACAGAGCGTGCTCTATGTGTGCCCCTCTCCCTGGTCCCTCTCCCAAGGCTCCAGTTTGCCCCTGTGTCCTGGCCCAGGCCAGAAGGGGAACAGGGGCACTCTCTGTGCCTTGTGAGGGGGCCAGACTGGCTCGTGCCTGGCTGGCTGCCTGGGGGATGTGTGTTCATGTGCCACACTCATGTTTACCATCAGGGAGGAGTCTTTCCCCACATAGAGGCTGTGAAGTCGGCGGGACTAGGCTGGAAAGATCTGGGCTGAGGGACCTGCCAGTAGCATTGATTACAATAAATCCCTTACACACTCACCAACACAGTTACAGACAGGAGCTCAATAACTCTATTTCATAAGAATTTTCCAGTTTCAAAATCCATGTGAAAAAGCCTGACCTATTGGACTACAGTAGACTATACCAGTGGGAGAGTGAGGGAGAGGGGGACTTGTTCAACAAACCCCTATTAAGACATGTAAATATCATTGACCTTCAGCAAGCTTTTTCCAACAGACATTGTACTACTTAACATTTGGAGAGTGCGTACAGAATCTCTCCAGTTTGAGAGAGGTTTTCCACCTCTGTGAGTGTACGTAATTGTGTATGTGGGTCTTTCTATAAACTAGGGTACCAGTGAGGATTTCCTACGCTGGACAACTTGTTACAGCTGTTGATAAATCATTGATAATAATCTGGCAATTTCTTTCATGTCATTACTGTAAGATATAAGGGGTGATCATAGCTATATTCACTCAAATTAGTTAATTAAAAACCTATGTTTAATCCTTTATCATGGTTGGTGTTTTGACGGATTTATCCAAAATCGTGTGACATAAAACATTACTTTTCTGTCCTTCCATTTATGGCAGTGTAAGTTGTTGTTATATCATATATTAAGCATTAATCAGTTAAATTAGACATTGAACTTGAACCCTGTAAGAATCCTGGATCTAGTTGTTGGACTGTTTTTTGTATAGAGATCTCAGAAATGCAGTGTAACTACGTAACATTTCGTGTCTCCTTATGTTACAGGGTGAAAACAGTTTTCATGAGCACACAAATCCCCCAAAAAACATGCAATTGCAAAATCAAATTATTCTAACCCAAAGCGTCACCTTACCTTGATACTTAAAACCTAAATCAATACTGTCATTAATGTGGTTCTTCAATAATTATGCATAACACTTGTTGGATGCACATTTGGTGTCAAGCTGATTAGTTACGCTGTGATATTTTCACACATCGTCATCTGAACCAGGAAGGAATTTTCTGAATGACTGTCAAGTGACGAACAGTGCATCCACTGGCTAAGTGCTCGGAGCAGGTGCAATTTGCAGTTCAATAAGCACTTTGTGACTGATTAAAAAGGGCATTATAAATACATTTTATTTTATTTGAAGAACAAGTAAATGTATAACCATAGATTTTTTTAACTAAACCAAGATAGGCCACAGCCTGTTGTTTCCAATGGGAACAAATGAGTCATTGTGGGCAGAACAAGCAAGGAGGTGGGCAGAGCCGAGCACGAGCTAGCGAGATCCTATTGTCCTGTTCTAGCATACATCTGCATATGTCCGTTAGAGAACGCCTACTCTGTGAAGTGCGCGTGTGTAATAACTCAATTTGCCTTCGCACTCCTAAACAACATGATTTTTAAAAACTTTGGCAAAGGGTAAAGTCTACTAAACTTAGTCCACTCTGTTCATAACATATTCTAGTTCTGGGAACAGAAAACTGTATTGAGATCAAATGTTTCATCAATGAGAAAATGTGCAGAATGCAGGCCAAAATCCATCTCCTTCCATCTTCTCCCACTGCCGGCAACTGGGCTTCCTCTCACTAGCATATTTGGTAGTGAATGTAAACGGCAAGCGGATGCTTAACATTCATACATCTGGTGAAATATCTGTCTCATTGTTATTTCTGTGGTATAACCCCTGGCTTGTCATGCAGAATTCATAGCTGGGCTATACAACATGCAAAAAGGTAGGGAGCTTGGGTCTAGAAATGACTGGAGGGATTAAACTAGCAAAAGAGTGGGTGGAATGTACAGTAACATCCTCTGCGCTAGACGTAAAAAAACTAACAAAGAGCCCTCAGAAAAAAGGTTTTTGAACATGCCTGAACCAAGGCACATTTTGTGCTGCAAGCATTGTAGACAAGGCTAAAGAGGACACCCAGGTTATAGTTAACAGTCAAAATGAAAAAATTGACACTACAGACAGATTCTTCTGAACAGCCTTAGAAGAAGGCTAAACGTCACCGCCACAGGCCCGCTCATGGCTTTGAGCAATAATTTGACTGTCAGGGGTTAAATGGACTTGACATGGGGAGAGTAATAGTGGGAGGTTTTGAAAACCAAGGTAGGAAATGTGTTTTTCCTTTACAAACTTGTTTTGTACTGTGAAGTTAATCTGAATATGTGCTTCATATTATTACACAGGCAGGAGGCCTATATATTCTCATATGTGGGTTCTGCTGTAGCCTACATTGATTGATGTCTTGAAAATTACATGAAATTCGGGTTTTGTAAGCCCCACAGCTGAGTATGTGTGCATATGCATATGGCGGGTGTTCTGTAGTGACGTCTAAAAATGTTAATGTACAATGATGTCTAGAAAATTAGGCTATAAGCAATTCTGACTTATGTAAACCCTGCAGCTATACTCAAGTATGTAGGCATACTGCAGTGACGTCTAAAATGCTTTGAATTAATCAGCACCTTGGAGAGTGCTGTCCGTTTCACCACCATAGATAGTAGGCTACTTGGCTGTTTACTCTGTCTGCTGCGCTGCTATGTTGTGTTTGACACTTTTTTCTCTCAATGTGTTCCGGTACCTCAGAGCTCCCCAGATACCCCCCCCCCCCCCGCAACCACGTGGTCTGCGGTTGTGAGGCTGGTTGGACGTACTGCCAAACTGCAAGCCAATTGCAAACTCCCTCAAAATTGAGACATCTGTGGCATTGTGTTGTGTGACAAAACTGCACATTTTAGAGTGGCCTTTTATTGTCCCCGGCACAAGGTGCACCTGTGGAATGATCATGCTATTTAATCAGGTTCTTGATATGCCACACCTGTCAGGTGGATGGATTATCTTGGCAAATGAGAAATTCTTACTAACAGGGATGTAAACAAATTTGTGCACAAAATTGGAGAGAAATAAGCTTTTTGTGAGTATGGAACATTTCGGGGATATTTTATTTCAGCTCATGAAACATGGGACCAACACTTTACATGTTGCGTTTATATTTTTGGTCAGTATAATATCCCTAGAGAATTGATGTTGATCATCTGTTGTTGTTAGATTTAACAGAGAAAACATTAAGGTAATGAGTTCATGTTTTCATATGTTTTTGTGCCTCGGATTGGACTCTGAGTTTACTGTGCACAATTGTGCAGGATAGACTATTGTGCAAAATCCAATGCTATTCCTATTAATTATTCTGGATACAATGACAACAAATGACATAGTCTAGTGGGCTTATTCACAATATGATCTGGTAATGAAATAACATACAAAAAGTCCCTGAAAGTCCTTGAATTTGACTTGCCAATGTCTGTATGAACCCTACTTAAAGGATGTATAGTCCTAGGCCTATGTTGTTGTATAGGTGCAGTTATGGGACCATTTGCATATATTCACTTTTATTCCTCTAAGTATACATGTGGAACTGCATGAAAATCATTTTTTATTTTAGTTTCAAACCATTTTGAAATGTTGATCCCAATGTCACACACTGGCCACATTATTTATAGAAAGACCCATATACAGTATGTGATGTGTAGGTAAGTGTATATGTGATGTGTAGGTCAGTGTATGTGTGTATATGTGATGTGTAGGTCAGTGTATGTGTGTATATGTGATGTGTAGGTCAGTGTATGTATGTATATGTGTATATGTGATGTGTAGGTCAGTGTATGTGTGTATATGTGATGTGTAGGTCAGTGTATGTGTGTATATGTGACGTGTAGGTCAGTGTATGTGTGTATATGTGATGTGTAAGTCAGTGTATGTGTGTATATGTGATGTGTAGGTCAGTGTATGTGCGTATATGTGATGTGTAGGTCAGTGTATGTGTGTATATGTGATGTGTAGGTCAGTGTATGTGTGTATATGTGACGTGTAGGTCAGTGTATGTGTGTATATGTGACGTGTAGGTCAGTGTATGCGTGTATATGTGACGTGTAGGTCAGTGTATGCGTGTATATGTGACGTGTAGGTCAGTGTATGTGTGTATATGTGATGTGTAGGTCAGTGTATGTGTGTATATGTGATGTGTAGGTCAGTGTATGTGTGTATATGTGATGTGTAGGTCAGTGTATGTGTGTATATGTGATGTGTGGGTCAGTGTATGTGTGTATATGTGATGTGTGGGTCAGTGTATGTGTGTATATGTGATGTGTAGGTCAGTGTATGTGTGTATATGTGATGTGTAGGTCAGTGTATGTGTGTATATGTGATGTGTAGGTCAGTGTATGTGTGTATATGTGATGTGTAGGTCAGTGTATGTGTGTATATGTGATGTGTAGGTCAGTGTATGTGTGTATATGTGATGTGTAGGTCAGTGTATGTGTGTATATGTGATGTGTAGGTCAGTGTATGTGTGTATATGTGATGTGTAGGTCAGTGTATGTGTGTATATGTGATGTGTAGGTCAGTGTATGTGTGTATATGTGATGTGTAGGTCAGTGTATGTGTGTATATGTGATGTGTAGGTCAGTGTATGTGTGTATATGTGATGTGTAGGTGGTCACTATCACCCCAGGGTCTTTGTTCCACTGTTCTTTCTACCATCAGAAAACAGCCTAAATGTCCTGTTACTAGTTTGTTTTGCTCAATACAAATATGTATTGATCCCAGCCAAGCAAAGCAATAGTATGTGACTCAACCTCTTAGAAGTTGTTGTATTATACTTTAAAATTGCACATAGAGGCCTGTCTGAAAATCATTGGTCAACACATTGATCATGAGTCATGGCCAATAAGACTGCACTAATCAAAAGGGAATTTTCATGATGTTAAATGGATAAGCACATCATTGAATGTTGCCATTCCTCCTCCATTCCTCCACCAAGGCACTGAAAAAACCGACACAGGTGTCGAGGAGAGGGGAGGGGAGGACATATTGCTTTAAAAACCGCAGCCTATTCAGAACTCTAAATAGTTTACATTATGAGGGAAGCTGTTGTTCATTAGCAACGCTGAATGGTTTCATAGAGAGCCATGTTCACCATCACCGTAGCAGCAGCAGGTCACCTATTCCACCACTGATTGGTATCAAACAGCAGCAGAACTAAAAGCATGTTCTAATACAGCCTCATATTAGCAGGACTTTTAACACGCATGCACGTGGACACAGGCACTCGCCGGCGCCGGCACACACACGCACACGCACACCCACACACACCCACACACACACACGCACACGCACACGCACACGCACACCCACACACACACACACACACACACACACACACACACACACACACACACACACACACACACACACACACACACACACACGCACACACACATACAGCACTCTGCTTTATCATAACCGGTTGTGGCTGGTGGAGACTCCAGACTACAGGTACATCCATTCCTCCTCTTTCTCCTGTCTCCTCTTCTCTGACAGTGGGGGACAATACAATCGTTAGTCAAACTCACCACCCTTGCTTTGTAAGCAAAACGCTCCCCAGTAGAGCACTTATCACGGTAGAGAAAGGCTTTATGCTCTCCTTTCCTTACAGCGAAGAGAGAGAAAATATATAGTTCAATTATAGTGTCTGTCAGCCCTGTATGACCTTGTGATGGACTGAGTCGAGTTGAGCTTGATGCTGGAGAGAGAGAGAGAGAGAGAGAGAGAGAGAGAGAGAGAGAGAGAGAGAGAGAGAGAGAGAGAGAGAGAGAGAGAGAGAGCAAGAGAGAGAGAGAAATACAAAAAGAGAGAACGAGAGAGAGAAATAACTCAATCCTCCAACTAATACGTGGTGTAAAGTGCAGAGATTTAGTGATTCAACTGGCACTGTCTCATCCACACAGTGTGATAAGTGATACCAGTCAACTCTGAACAAACCAACAGGTATGAAGCCGAACGACAGTGAATCTGATCCACTGTGAAGCACTTTGAGATTCATAAAAAAAAACACTATATAGAACACCTTCTCATTCAAGGGTTTTTCTTCATTTTTACTATTTTCTACATTGTAGAATAATAGTGAAGACATCAAAACTATGAAATAACACATATGTAATCACGTAATAACCAAAAAAGTGCATTTGAGCCAATCAGATGTGTTGTGACAAGGTAGGGAGGTATACAGAAGATAGCCCTATTTGGTAAAAGTCCAAGTCCATATTATGGCAAGAACAGCTCAATCAAGCAAAGAGAAACGACAGTCCATCATTACTTTGAAGGTCAGTCAATATGGAACATTTCAAGAACTTTGAAGGTTTCTTCAAGTGCAGTCGCAAAAACCATCTAGCGCTATGATGGAACTGACTCTCATGAGGACCGCCACAGGAATGGAAGACCCAGAGTTAACTCTGCTGCAGAGGATAAGTTCATTAGAGTTACCAGCCTCAGAAATTGCAGCCCAAATAAATGCTTCACAGAGTTCAAGTAACAGACACATCTCAACATCAACTGTTCAGAGGAGACTGTGTGAATCAGGCCTTCATGGTCGAATTGCTGCAAAGAAACCACTACTAAAGGACACCAATAATAAGAAGAGACTTACTTGGGCCAAGAAACATGAGCAATGGACATTAGACCAGTGGAAATGTGTCCTTTGGTCTGGAGTCCAAATTGGAGATTGTTGTCTTTGTGAGACACGGTGTGGGTGAACGGATGATCTCCGCATGTGTAGTTCCCACCGTAAAGCATGGAGGAGGAGGTGTTATGGTGTGGGGGTGCTTTGCTGGTGACGCTATCTGTGATTTATTTAGAATTCAAGGCACACTTAACCAGCATGGCTACCACAGCATTCTGCAGCGATACACCATCAAATCAAATCAAATGTTTATTTGTCACATGCGCCGAATACAACAGGTGTAGACCTTAGAGTGAAATACTTACTTACAAGCCCTTAACCAACAATGCAGTTTTAAGAAAGAATACCCCCAAAAATAAACAAAAACATTAAGTTACAAATAATTAAAGACTATGTTCAGGAGTCTTATGGCTTTTATGTTTAGAAGCCTCTTGGACCTAGACTTGGCGCTCCGGTACTGCTTGCCATGCGGTAGCAGAGAGAACAGTCTATGACTAAGGTGGCTGGAGTCTTTGACAATTTTTAGGGCCTTCCTCTGACACCGCCATCCCATCTGGTTTGGGCTTAGTGGGACTATCATTTGTTTTTCAACAGGACAATGACCCAACACACCTCCAGGCTGTGTAAGGGCTATTTTACCAAGAAGGAGAGTGATAGAACGCTGCATCAGATGACCTAGCCTCCACAATCCCCCGACCTCAACCAAATTGAGATGGTTTGAATCAGACCGCAGAGTGAAGGAAAAGCAGCCAACAAGTGCTCAGCATATTTGGGAACTCCTTCAAGACTGTTGGAAAAGCATTCCAGGTGAAGCTGGTTGAGAGAATGCCAAGAGTGTGCAAAGCTGTCATCAAGGCGAAGGGTGGCTATTTGAAGAATCTCAAATATAAAATATATTTTGATTTGTTTAACACTTCTTTGGTTACTACATGATTCCATATGTGTTATTTCATAGTTTTGATGTCTTCACTATTATTCTACAATGTAGAAAACAGTAAAACATAAAGAAAAGAAAAACCCTTGAATGAGTAGGTGTTCTAAAACTTTTGACCGGTAGTGTATATCATTATCATTATCAAGCTTGAGTCAACAAGGGACCTGAGAGAGTCAAACCTGTTACCTAACAGATGTGATTCAGTGAGTCATTCTCCATTAGGTCGTGATGAGTGTGTGCAGAGAGACTGGAAGGAGAGATCTATCTGTGAGTCGCTGCAGGACAAAGTGATTCAACCAGCCAGCCAGTGGAGAGAGGTATAGTGGATGGAGAGTCTGGATAGCAGAGAGCTGGCTTTAGTCTTCTCATGTATTCTCAGCCCTCCAGACAGACAGACAGACATGAGGCCCCGAACAGAGACGGAATTTACAACCACCCACCCACACACACTCACAACAACAACAATACTTAAATAAATGAGAAACAGAAACACAAATACAGAGTCAAAACAGACAGTTGGAAAGATGAAAATACATACCCAGTCTACAAACACAACAACATGTAAAACACAGCACAGACAGAACACACACATACTGTAGCAGTAGGATTAATCTGCATGTGCGAGACGGGCCTATAATCTCAGTTGTAATCAAAGGCCAGGCGGTTTGTGATAGGGGAGCTAAACCCCACTCCAATCTGAGGAGCTAGTGGCAGGGGAGGGAGGCAGGGCCAGGACAGATGAACAAATACTACACAGCCCTTCAGAGAGCCATTCCATTCCAGACCAGTCCAAACCCACGTCTATGATAACCCCACAGCATCAGCACCTGCAGCAGCACGAGGCGAACCAAGGTAACCAAACAAAAGCCGTAGAAAATCCCAGCAACAGCTCTCTTGCTGTTGCCACACCGCAACATCTCAGTAAGACAAATCAACAACGGTGTGTCTATCAGAACTCCATAGCATCAGCAACTGCTCCAACCAATGGTGAACCAAACATAGGGCATCTAAAACACCCTGTTGTAGTCACCACACGTCAAATCAAATCAAATTGTATTTGTCACATACACGTGTTTAGCAGATGTTATTGCGGGTGTAGCGAAATGCTTGTGCTTCTAGCTCCGACAGTGCAGTAATATAAAACAAGTAATATCTAACAATTTCACAACATATACCCAATAGGAATGGAATTAAGAATATATACATATATGGACGAGCAATGACAGAGCGGCATGGACTAAGATACAGTAGAATATTATAGAATACAGTATATACATATGAGATGAGTAATGCAAGATATGTGAACATTATTAAAGTGACTAGTGTTCCATTTCTTAAAGTGGCCAGTGATTTCAATAGGCAGCAGCAGCCTCTAATGTGCTAGTGATGCTATTTAACAGTCTGATGGCCTTGAGATAGAAGCTGTTTTTCATTCTCTCGGTCCCAGCTTTGATGCACCTGTACTGACCTCGCCTTCTGGATGATAGCGGGGTGAACAGGCAGTGGCTCGGGTGGTTGATGTCCTTGATTATCTTTTTGGCCTTCCTGTGACATCGGGTGCTGTAGGTGTCCTGGAGGGCAGGTAGTTTGCCCCCGGTAATGCGTTTGGAAGACCACACCACCCTCTGGAGAGCCCTGCGGTTGCGGCGGTGCAGTTGCCATACCAGGCGGTGATACAGCCCGACAGGATGCTCTCAATTGTGCATCTGTAAAAGTTTGTGAGGGTTTTAGGTGCCAAGACAAATTTCTTCAGCCTCCTGAGGTTTAAGAGGTTCTGTTGCGCCTTCTTCACCACACTGTCTGAGTGGGTGGACCATTTCAGTTTGTCAGTGATGTGTACACCAAGGAACTTGTAGCTTTCCACCTTCTCCACTGCGGTCCACGATCATCTCCTGTAGCTCAGTTGGTAGAGCATGGCGCTTGCAACGCCAGGGTTGTGGGTTTGATTCCCATGGGGGGCCAGTATGAAAAATGTATGCACTCACTAACTGTAAGTCGCTCTGGATAAGAGCGTCTGCTAAATGACTAAAATGTAAATCTCCTTTGTTTTGTTGAGTGAGAGGTTATTTTCCTAGCACCACACTCCCAGAGCCCTCCCCTCCTCCCTGAAGGCTGCCTGGTCATTGTTGGTTATCAAGCCTATTACTGGTGTGTCTTCTGCAAACTTGATGATTGAGTTGGAGGCGTGCTTGGCCACGCAGTCATGGGTGAACAGGGAGTACAGGAGGGGGCTGAGCACGCATCCTTGTGGGGCCCCAGTGTTGAGGATCAGCGAAGTGGAGATGTTGTTTCCAACCTTCACCACCTGGGGGCGGCCCATCAGGAAGTCCAGGACCCAGTTGCACAGGGCGGGGTTCAGACCCAGGGCCTCGAGCTTAATGATGAGCTTGGAGGGTACTATGGTGTTGAATGCTGAGCTATAGTCAATGAACAGCATTCTTACATAGGTATTCCTCTTGTCCAGATGGGATAGGGCAGTGTGCAGTGTGATGGCGATTGCATCGTCTGTGGATCTATTGGGGCGGTAAGCAAATTGAAGTGAGTCTAGGGTGATAGGTAAGGTAGAGGAGATATGATCCTTGACTAGTCTCTCAAAGCACTTCATGATGACAGAGGTGAGTGCTACAGGGCAATAGTAATTTAGTTCAGTTACCTTTGCTTTCTTGGGTACAGGAACAATGGTGGTCATCTTGAAGCATGTGGGGACAGCAGACTGGGATAGGGAGAGATTGAATATGTCCGTAAACATACCAGCCAGCTGGTCTGCACATGCTCTGAGGACGCAGCTAGGGATGCTGTCTGGGCTGGCAGCCTTGTGGGGGTTAACATGCTTAAATGTCTTACGTCGGCCATGGAGAAGGAGAGGCCACAGTCCTTGGTAGTGGGCCGCGTCGGTGGCACTGTATTATCCTCAGAGTGGGCGAAAAGGTGTTTAGCTTGTCCGGAAGCAAGACGTCGGCGACATGGCTGGTTTTCCTTTTATAGTCTGTGATTTTCTGTAGACCCTGCCACATACGTCTCCTGACTGAGCCGTTGAATTGCGACTCCACTTTGTCTCTATACTGATGTTTTGCCAGTTTAATTGCCTCGCGGAGTGAGTAGCTACACTATTTGTTTTCTGCCATATTCCCAGTCACCTTGCCATGGTTAAATGCGGTGGTTCGCGCTTTCAGTTTTGCGCGAATGCTGCCATCTATCCATGGTTTCTGGTTAGGGTAGGTTTTAATAGTCACAGTGGGCACAACATCTCCTATACACTTCCTGATAAACTCAGTCACCATTTCAGTGTATTCGTCTAAATTATTTTCGCAAGCTACCCGGAACATATCCCAGTCCGCGTGATGAAAACAATCTTGAAGCGTGGATTCCGATTGGTCAGACAAGCGTTGAATAGTCCTTAGCACGGGTACTTCCGGTTTGAGTTTCTGCTTATAGGAAGGGAGGAGCAAAATGGAGTCGTGGTCAGATTTGCTGAAAGGAGGGCGGGGGGGGGGGGGGGGGGGGGGGGGGCCTTATAACCATCCCGGAAGTTCGAGTACCAATGGTTGAGAATTTTAGCAGCCCGAGTACAACAGTCGATATGTTGATAGAACTTCGGCAGCCTAGTCCTCAAATTTGCTTTGTTAAAATCCCCGGCTACAATAAATGCAGCCTCAGGATATGTGCTTTCCAGTTTGCATAAAGTCCAGTGAAATTCTTTGAGGGCCGTCGTGGTATCGGCTTGAGGGGGGATATACACGGCCGTGACTATAACCCAAGAAAATTATCTTGGGAGATACTACGGTCGGCATTTGATTGTGAGGTATTCTAGGTCGGATGAACAAAAGGACTTGAGTTCCTGTATGTTACTACAATTACACCATGAGTTGTTAATCATGAAACACACACCTCCGCCCTTCTGCTTCCCGGACAGATATTTATTTCTGTCTGCGCAATGAACTGAGAACCCATCTGGCTGGACCGATTTCGACAGAATATCCCTAGAGAGACATGTTTCTGTGAAACAAAGTATGTTACAGGCACTGATGTCTCTCTGGAAAGAAATCCTTGCCCTGAGCTCGTTGACTTTGTTATCCAAAGACTAAACATTAGCGAGTAATATACTTGGAAGCGGTGGGTGGTGTGCGCGCCTCCTAAATCGAACCAGCAGACCGCTCCGAGTGCCTCTCCACCGCCGGCGATGTTATGGGTCAGCAGCTGAAATCAGTTAAATTGCCCTGGGGAGAGCAAACAAAGGATCTGCTTCGGGAAAGTCATATTCTTGGTCGTAATGCTAGTGAGTTACCGCCGCTCTGATATCCAATAGTTTTTCCCGGCTGTATGTAATGACACAAAACACTTTCTGAGCTAATAATGTTTAAAAAAATTAATGCAAAAATAAAATACCGAAAAGTTTCCTAAGAGCTAGTCGCGAGGCCGCCATCTTCGTCGACGCCAGAGATGGTTACTTTAATACGATGTCAGTGTGACAGATCAACAATGTGAGAGCTACTGTTCCTGATGAGGCTCCTCTAACCGTGGAGGTTCTGGGATTACACTGGATTATATGAGTTTTTATAAACTGTGGACTCAGGCTGATCGATACAAGATGGGGGATGTGTGTGTGTTTTCTGGGGCCCCCTACTGAGAGGTGGAATGGCTGTGATTACTGCGTTATTAGCAGCAGAGAAAACACAGCCTGCATCCCAGAGGACACACACACACACAGGTATGGATTAGTGCACGTCACACCGTTTGACCAACGCCTGCCGCATCATTAGGTCATTCTTCACAGGTATGAGTCATTGGACTGGGACTTGTTTTATTTTATTTTTTTATTTTGTAGCGTGCGTGGGTGTGTATCAGGGTGTGCAGTGTATATCACCTTTAAAGATGAAATCAAGGCTGTTTCTCTGTGAGAGATTCTGCCTCAGGTTAAAAAGACGCCCACATCGTCACTAACCAACAGCCATTCTGTAGCTCAGCCAATGCAGCAGACAGACGTCACGCTGTCCAAAGGTGGCTCTTAGAGACGGATATCTTTTCAGACAGACTCTGCTCAAAGCAGGAAGTGGTATTTATTTTATTAATCCGCTCTTTGGGTCACGGAGGTTGTTACGGATACAGGTATCCTGTGTTTTTGTGTGTTTCTACTCTTTCTGCCCTAATCACAGGTGTCCTGTATGTTCCTGATTGGTGGTCGTTGAGGTGTCTGCTGATTGGACCAATCAGTGAACATTCCTGTGAATAGCACCACCTGTTACTCGTTTGTTCAATCACACATCCCATCTTATAAACACCAAACTTGTGTTTGTTGAGAGAGAGAGACTTTTTCCATATGTGAGTATGGACACGGTGGTGTCCTGTGTGTTGTGTACTCACTAAGTTGTTGGTTACCCTATTGGTAACTTTATTAGAATATATTTCTTTACCTGAGTGTGGATACTGTTGTATCCTGTGTGGTGTGTACTTATATAATTGCTGATTACCCTGTTTGGTAGCTTTGTGTGTTTCTGGGAAAAGGGGAGTTTAAGCTAGTTGCCCTTGGGCGTACATTACCCGTAGGAAGAACTCTGTCTATAAACACTAGTGAGACCTGAGCGGACCACCCACTGTATTTTTGTATGGTAGCAGTAGCCTAGCGGTTCTTGAGGCAGGCAAGATCAGTTTAGGGGGTTTTACACTATTGGTTCATTTCTTGGGTCCTGCTCAGCCCTTTTTCCCAAACCCTTACCGTGTGTTCAGCAATAAACACTTTGTGTTTGACGGTAGTTCATGGTTGTTGTGTCATTTTTGGTTCTCACTGTTCCCTGCCACACTTATAATTTACATGAATTTATGTTACGGGTCTCATGTCCATCCACCCTAGATGTTTAGAGCCACGGGGTTCGTAACATAAAGTGGGGGCTCGTCTGGGATACTATCTATTCCATGATACTCATGTAAATTAGTCAGTGTCTGGTTCAGTGTTGAGCTTGGCAGCTGTAACTACCTGTTTTTTTTTTGTGTGTTCAGTAGTCGACGGCTCGTGTTGCTAGTAGGATGGCTACTTTTGAGTTGGAGGCATTTTTGGAAAACCCTACGTGGGAGGTTTTTGATAATTGCCGTAGAGTGGATCTACAGGTTTTGGCTGACCACTTTTCTGTACCCATACCGCGGGGTTTAGTGAAAGCAGAAGTTAGGGAAGTAGTGTTAGCGATATTGTTAAACGAGCGAGTGCTTGAGTTACCGCCGCCTGAGTCTGCTGCTCCTGTAGGGGATGTGGTTGCTGTTCCTGTAAGCCCATCAGTGTCTGAGGACGAGGCTAAGGCTCCAGCCACATTGCCCCGTTATGACCCACTCTCCCCACTGACTGACAGTGATGCCAGGATCGATGTCCGCTCGACACGGCTCCAAATGGAGGCGGAAGAGCGGGCACAAATCAGGCAAGACAAGCTGGAGATGCGTAAGCTAGAGGCAGAACTGGAGACGCGTAAAATGGAAATGGAGATGCGTAAGATGGAACTGGAGGTGCGTAAAATGGAACTAGAGGCAGAAACAGCGAGGTTAGTCTCTGCTAATACTATGCCTGCTAGTGAGCCATCCTCACCAGCTGTGTCATCTGCTACGTTTGATATTAGTAGGCAGATCACCTTGGTACCTGTGTTCAGGGAGTCAGAGGTTGATTCCTATTTCAGTGTTTTTGAACGTATAGCGGTAGCATTGAAATGGCCCGACGAGGTATGGTGCCTATTACTTCAGTGTAAGCTAACAGGTAAAGCCCAAGAGGTTCTGGCAGCGCTACCTCTTGAAGACAGTTTGAATTATGAAGTGGTCAAAGCTACTGTTCTTCGTGCCTATGAGCTTGTTCCTGAGGCATATCGACAGAGATTTAGGTCTCATAAAAAGTCTCCTACTCAGACTTATGTGGAGTTTGCTAGAGACAAAGGAAATCTGTTTGACAAATGGCACAGTGCTAGTAAGGTAACTGATTTTAACTCTCTACGGGAGTTAATCTTGTTAGAAGAGTTTAAAAATTGCTTACCCGAACGCATTGTAGTTTATCTGAACGAACAGAAAGTATCCTCACTGTCGGAAGCGTCTGTATTGGCAGACGAGTTTGTGTTAACGCATAAGAGCGTGTTTTCGGCTCGTACGGAGAGCAGGGCTGCGGAGTTGCTAACTTTTAGTCCTAGTCGACCAGCAGTACATCCAGCGCGCCCAAAAGATGTGCGTCACTGTTTCTATTGTCATAAGGTGGGACATATGGTTAATGATTGCTTTCTGCTAAAACGCAAACCGGGGATGCCTCAGCACGCCAGGCCGCCAACGGGTGTTGGGCTGATTCGTAAGGCCGGAATCAAGACAGAAGCCTCATAGTGAATGTGGTTTGAAAGTCCCTGTCCCAGATCACAGTTATGAACCGTTCATTTTTGAGGGGTTTGTTTCTATATCAGATGACGAAGCGTCTCAGCGTCCAGTTAGAATCCTCAGAGATACTGGTGCGGCGCAGTCGTTCATACTAGCTGATGTGTTGCCCTTGTCTAATAATACATATTGTGGTTCCAGTGTGTTAGTACAAGGAATTGAAATGGGTTTCGTCCCAGTGCCATTGCACTTTGTGAACGTACACTCTGAGTTAGTCAGTGGATTGTTCAGAGTTGGCGTACGTCCTATGTTGCCAGTAAAAGGTGTGACATTTATAATGGGCAACGATATTGCCGGAGGAAAGGTAATACCCATATTGGAGGTATTGGATAAAAGTGACCAGTCTCTCTCCGAGGAGCTGGCACAGGGTTATCCAGATGTGTTCCCCGCTTGTGCAGTCACACGTGCTCAAGCACGACAAGTGGGTGAAGTGGTAGATTTGTCAGACATGATTCTATTCAGAGAGTGTGACCCAGAGGATAGTTCGGGTGCTACTTCTGGTAAGCTGGTGCAGTCTGACCAACAGCCCAGAGAAAGGAAGAAGGATGTGGAACTTGTTGCTGAGGCAATACAGTTACCAGTTACTCGTGAGCAGCTGATCGCTAACCAACAGGTTGACATTAGCCTGGCTAAATGTTTTTCTAGTGTTGTCTCAGAGGACGAGCTAAAGAAGAAAAACATGGCATACTTAATTGATGGTAATCTCCTCATGCGTAAATGGACATCCCATGTTGACGCTGGCGGAGATTGGAATGCTGTTTACCAAATAGTGATTCCTACAGCCTTTCGACAAAATGTTTTATCCCTCGCTCATGATCACCAGTGGTCCGGCCATCTGGGAGTCACCAAGACGTATGATCGAGTTTTGCGACATTTCTTTTGGCCTGGCTTAAAGCAAGATGTGGCTCAGTTCTGTCGGACTTGCCACACCTGTCAAGTAGTTGGGAAACCGAACCAGGTTATTTCCCCCGCGCCTCTTTGTCCCATACCGGCCATAGGTGAACCATTCGAACATGTGATGGTTGATTGTGTTGGACCATTACCAAAAACAAAATCTGGTAACCAGTTTATGTTGACAATTATGTGTGTGGCCGCCAGGTACCCAGAGGCCATTCCTCTGCGAAGAGGGGTTGGATAATGTGTTGGCAGATGCTTTGTCTCGTGTTTGATGATCTAGGTTTTTTGTGTTATCCCGATAGGATGATTTGTGAATTTGGGTGTTGTGATAGTACGTGTGTCGCAAACCATTGTGGTTTGCTCTTTTAAGGGTGGGAGTGTTACGGATACAGCTATCCTGTGTTTTTGTGTGTTTCTACTCTTTCTGCCCTAATCACAGGTGTCCTGTATGTTCCTGATTGGTGGTCGTTGAGGTGTCTGCTGATTGGACCAATCAGTGAACATTCCTGTGAATAGCACCACCTGTTACTTGTTTGTTCAATCACACATCCCATCTTATAAACACCAAACTTGTGTTTGTTGAGAGAGAGAGACTTTTTCCATATGTGAGTATGGACACGGTGGTGTCCTGTGTGTTGTGTACTCACTAAGTTGTTGGTTACCCTATTGGTAACTTTATTAGAATATATTTCTTTACCTGAGTGTGGATACTGTTGTATCCTGTGTGGTGTGTACTTATATAATTGCTGATTACCCTGTTTGGTAGCTTTGTGTGTTTCTGGGAAAAGGGGAGTTTAAGCTAGTTGCCCTTGGGCGTACATTACCCGTAGGAAGAACTCTGTCTATAAACACTAGTGAGACCTGAGCGGACCACCCACTGTATTTTTGTATGGTAGCAGTAGCCTAGCGGTTCTTGAGGCAGGCAAGATCAGTTTAGGGGGTTTTACACTATTGGTTCATTTCTTGGGTCCTGCTCAGCCCTTTTTCCCAAACCCTTACCGTGTGTTCAGCAATAAACACTTTGTGTTTGACGGTAGTTCATGGTTGTTGTGTCATTTTTGGTTCTCACTGTTCCCTGCCACACTTATAATTTACATGATTTTATGTTACGGGTCTCATGTCCATCCACCCTAGATGTTTAGAGCCACGGGGTTCGTAACAGAGGTCAAAGAGTGGCTTATTTGCTTCATTGTAATTGCCCTTCTTCTTCTTCTTCTTCTTCTTCTTCTTCTTCAATATATGGATAGAAATAACCTTGAGGAAGAGCTTGAGCTTTTAGGGAATAAAGACTCAAACCAACACTTGTTGAAAAGGTGAATTTAGGTGTACATGTAAATACAACAAGTCTCAGAAACAGTACAGTACTACTGAACACACAGGATGAGTGGGTGTGGGGGCTGTACAATGTACGGTTAGTACACCAAAATCCATATCATGAACACAAAACAGATATTAAGGATGATATGAATGTTCCTGTTGTAAGAGTTCTTCACATCCATACTTCCTAAATTATTACTCTTGTTCATTTTCCAAACGCTCCAAGTCTGAGGGGAGTAGTGTGTGTTTGTGTGGAGGTGAGGGTGAGGTGCTGGGGTGGGAGGTCGTGTAAAGGGGGAGAGGGGTGAGGAACCAGGGGTTGCGTTAGAGTTCAGAAATCTGTATTTTCTAAACGCAGACCATCGATAAACCTGCGCTTTAAACAATTTCACCTGCGTTTTATATTGAAAGTCAACAGAGTTTTTTTGCTTCAATACACTGATCAGGGGCGTGCGACTATAGTTTTCCTTCACAGAAAATACATTAGTGCAACACATTCGGCATAAAATAGCTTCATTTTCATCAGATGACAACAGAAGTGCAACGCTATTTGTCTAGCAGCCACACAAGTAAATGAGCTTACAATGAAAAAGCAAGGTATTTTTTTCAAAAAAGATGCATGGCCATCATATATCTAATGTTTATCATAGAAAGAATGCAGCAAGCTACATTTCCTAATGTTTTGCTAGAAGTTAATCTTGCATTTTACCAGAGAAAAATAGGCTACACTGAGAAAAGTACCAGAGAAAAGTAGCTCCACATCAGACAGAGCACTGTCTGCTGATAGAAAGCCTGTCAGTTCGTCTGACGGTGGTCGGGAGAGGTTGTGTTTTCTCTAGCAGGAGGTAAGCTTGGCTTCTTATATGGTGTTGAGTAAAGCTTAAACCATGTATTTAGATTGTAGGTAGGTATTGTAGTTAGGTATTATAGGTAGTTTACTTAGGTAGTTATTGTAGGTTATTGTAGGTAATTATTGTAGGTAAGTATTGTATTCGGCGGACCCCGGCGAAGCACGAGGCTAGCTAACCCACTACTTGGACCAACAAAGCTAGCTAGCTAGCGGGTAGCTACTGGTAACTTTTAGCAACTGTGGTTAGTTGTTTCCAATGTTATTTCACGCTTAAGAGTACCTGTGATTGAGCCATCTAGCTGCCTACCATTCAGCTTTTTTTCTAACCTCATTATCCGAGGCATTAATGTTAGGTGGTTGGTAGCTGCTGTACTTAATTACAGCTACTGATTGCAGTCTGCCACCCAGACAGCTGGCGTCGGGTAAGTTTGGCTTTATACATAGCTTGGGCTTTGTCGAGTAAGGCTTAAACTATGTATTTAGATTGTAGTTAGGTATTATAGGTAGGCATCGTGGGCTGTATATTATTAGGTATTATAGGTAGGCATCGTGGGCTGTTGTGGGTAGTTGTTGTATGTAGTTATTGTAGGTTACTTTTGTATTCGGCGGTGCCGGGTGTAGCACGAAGCTAGCTAGCTAACTCACCTCCTGGACTAGCTGCCGAGTAGCTATTAGCAACGGTAGCAACTAAATACAATATCCTTTTAGCCAGCTACATTCGTTCGCAGCGACGCCGTTTTTCAAACAAAGTCAACACAGCAGCCATTGCTAGCTAGCCAACACTACCAGCTAGCTGTACTATGGTAGCTAAATACAATATCTTTGTGCTAGCTGGCCAACGTTTAATTATTGCTGCGTTATGAAAGAACTAGACACGGACACGAATTATCTGTTTAGTGTGTTAACACACTATTGGTAGTTTGTTGTAACCAAGTATTGGTGCTAAACTGTGTGTTATTGGATGCTAGCATGCTAGTTAGCTATGGCGTCATAGTTAGCTAGCTGAATAAAGTAAGTTGAGTCTATTCCTTGAAACATTGAACCGCTGTAGTTTACAACAATTCTAATTTCTAAAGTGGAAGTTGGGAGAGTTTTATTCGGGTGGTTCAGTGAAACAATTATAGTTTCTGAGGTGGAAGTTGGGAGAGTTATATTTTTTTTGGTGAGGGAGGCCCTGCTCTCTCCTTTCCCAGATGTTTAGTTCATTTCATTCCGATCTCCTCTGCATTATTGTAGCCATCTGCTACAGCCTGTCAACTATGCCTCTGCCTATCCCTGTTCTCTCCTCTCCGCACAGGCTACACAAACGCCTCACACCGCGTGGCTGCTGCCTCTCTAACCTGGTGGTCCCTGCACGCACCACACACCTGGAGTTCCAGGTCTCAGGCAGCCTCTGGAACTGCCGTTCTGCTGCCAACAAGGCTGACTTCATCCCAGCCTATGCTACCCTCCAGTCCCTCGACTTCCTGGCGCTGACGGAAACATGGATTACCACTGAAAACACTGCTACTCCTACTGCTCTCTCCTCGTCTGACCATGTGTTCTCGCATAACCCGAGAGCATCTGGTCAGAGGGGTGGTGGCACAGGAATCCTCATCTCTCTCAAGTGGTCATTCTCAATTTTTCCCCTAACCCATCTGTCTATCTCCTCATTTGAATTCCACGCTGTCACAGTCACTAGCCCATTTAAGCTTAATATCCTTGTCATCTATCGCCCTCCAGGTTCCCTTGGAGAGTTCATCAATGAGCTTGACGCCTTGATAAGTTCCTTTCCTGAGGATGGCTCACCCTTCACAGTTTTGGGGGATTTCAACCTCCCTACGTCTACATTTGACTCATTTCTCTCTGCCTCCTTCTTTCCACTCCTCTCCTCTTTTGACCTCACCCTCTCACCGTCCCCCCCTACTCACAAGGCAGGCAATACGCTTGACTTCATCTTTACTAGATGTTGGTCTTCTACTAATCTCACTGCAACTCCCCTCCATGTCTCCGACCACTACTTTGTATCCTTTTCTCTCTCACTCTCCTCCAACACTACTCACTCTGCCCCTACACAGATGGTAACGCGCCGCCGCAACCTTCGCTCTCTCTCTCCCACTACTCTCTCCTCTTCCATCCTATCATCTCTTCCCTCTGCTCAATCCTTCTCCCTCCAATCTCCTGATTCTGCCTACTCAACCCTCCTCTCCTCCCTTTCTGCATTATTTGACTCCCTGTGTCCCCTATCCTCCCGGCCGGCTCGGTCCTCCCCTCCAGCTCCGTGGCTTGATGACTCATTGCGAGCTCACAGAACAGAGCTCCGGGCAGCTGAGCGGAAATGGAAGAAAACTAAACTCCCTGCCGACCTGGCATCTTTTCACTCCCTCCTCTCTACATTTCCCTCGCCACTTTCTACCACTCTAAATTCCAAGCATCTGCCTCTAACCCTAGGAAGCTCTTTGCCACATTCTCCTCACTGCTGAATCCCCCCCCCCCCAATCCCCCCCTCCTCCCTCTCTGTGGATGACTTCGTCAACCACTTTGAAAAGAAGGTTGACGACATCCGATCCTCGTTTGTTAAGTCTAATGACACTGCTGGTCCTGCTCACACTGCCCTACCCTATGCTTTGACTTCTTTCTCCCCTCTCTCCCCAGATAAAATCTTGCGACTAGTGACTGCAGGCCGTCCAACAACCTGCCCGCTTGACCCCATCCCCTCCTCTCTTCTCCAGACCATCTCCGGTGACCTTCTCCTCTACCTCACCTCGCTGATCAACTCATCCTTGACCGCTGGCTATGTCCCTTCCATCTTCAAGAGAGCGAGAGTTGCACCCCTTCTCAAAAAACCAACACTCGATCCCACTGATGTCAACAACTACAGACCAGTATCCCTTCTTTCTTTTCTTTCCAAAACTATTGAGCGTGCCGTCTTTAGCCAACTCTCTTGCTATCTCTCTCAGAATGACCTTCTTGATCCAAACCAGTCAGGTTTCAGGACTGGTCATTGAACTGAGACTGCTCTTCTCTGTGTCACGGAGGCTCTCTGCACTGCTAAAGCTAACTCTCTCTCCTCTGCTCTTGTCCTTCTAGACCTGTCTGCTGCCTTTGATACTGTGAACCATCAGATCCTCCTCTCCACCCTCTCCGAGCTGGGCATCTCCGGCGCGGCTCACTCCTGGATTGCGTCCTACCTGACCGGTCGCTCCTACCAAGTGGCGTGGCGAGAAGCTGTCTCCGCACCACGTGCTCTCACCACTGGTGTTCCCCAGGGCTCAGTTCTAGGCCCTCTCCTTTTCTCCCTATACACCAAGTCACTTGTCTCTGTCATATCCTCACATGGCCTCTCCTATCATTGCTACGCTGACGATACACAACTAATCTTCTCCTTTCCCCCTTCTGATAACCAGGTGGCGAATCGCATCTCTGCATGTCTGGCAGACATATCAGTATGGATGACGGATCACCACCTCAAGCTGAACCCTGGCAAGACGGAGCTGCTCTTCCTCCTGGGGAAGGACTGCCCATTCCATGATCTCGCCAACACGGTTGAAAACTCCGATGTGTCCTCCTCCCAGAGTGCGAAGAGCCTTGGCGTGACCCTGGACAACACCCTGTCGTTCTCCGCTAACATCAAGGCGGTGACCCGATCCTGCAGGTTCATGCTCTACAACATTCGAAGAGTACGACCCTGCCTTACACAGGAAGCGGCACAGGTCCTAATCCAGGCACTTGTCATCTCCCGTCTGGATTACTGCAACTCGCTGTTGGCTGGGCTCCCTGCCTGTGCCATTAAACCCCTACAACTCATCCAGAATGCCGCAGCCCGTCTGGTGTTCAACCTTCCCAAGTTCTCTCACGTCACCCCCCTCCTCCGCACACTCCACTGGCTTCCAGTTGAAGCTCGCATCCGTTACAAGACCATGGTGCTTGCCTATGGAGCAGTGAGGGGAACGGCACCTCCGTACCTTCAGGCTCTGATCAGTCCCTACACCCAAACGAGGGCATTGCGTTCATCCACCTCTGGCCTGCTGGCTCCCCTTCCTCTGCGGAAGCATAGTTCCCGCTCAGCCCAGTCAAAACTGTTCGCTGCTCTGGCACCCCAATGGTGGAACAAGCTCCCTCACGACGCCAGGACAGCGGAGTCACTCACCACCTTCCGGAGACATTTGAAACCCCACCTCTTTAAGGAATACCTGGGATAGGATAAAGTAATCCTTCTAACCCACCCCCCCCCCCCCCCCCCCAAAAAAAAAAAATATATAAAAAATTGTAAAGTGGTTATCCCACTGGCTATAGGGTGAATGCACCAATTTGTAAGTCGCTCTGGATAAGAGCGTCTGCTAAATGACGTAAATGTAAATGTAAATGTAAGTGCAACTGAAGCATAAAATTAGTCTGATGCCGAGCATCTGATGCCGAAGCGTTTTAGATCTGCGTTTACAAAACGCAGCTAGATATTTCTTACGCATTTTATCTTTTTTTCTACGTGAAAAACGCTGAATTCTGCGTTAATGGACCCTTGGCAACCATACGGGGATGCAGATGGACTGCTCCCTTGGAGTTGTGAAGGGCCAGATGGATCCTCGCCAGCATTTTAAAGAAACTTCCTCACACACTCTCACCCCAACACAGCTGCTGCTCTTATGGAAAGATTCACATGCATGGTCACAGACTAATCTAATGCACATATGGTCAAATTGTATTCTAGTGCAAGGTCATGCTCTCAGAAATGCATTTAATCTCATCTCATTCTCCCAAAAATGTTTTGTGTGTGTGTGTGTGTGTGTGCATTTGAATCTTGGCATAAGACCAGCTGTGTGTATATTTGTTAGGAATCGCTATAGGCTGTTTTCATCAAATGAATAAGTTCTGGTATCTTACATTTTCATCTCCTCTATCCCTGCCGCTATTTTCTAACATTGTTGACATTTGTTTCTTTCTGAATGCTGCAGTGTAATGCTTTTCACGCTCTTCATATTTATTCTGCACCTTTCTCTCTAGGATATTCACTTCATTTGCTGTGTTTTATTCCGAATTGTATTGTGTGACTTGGGTTTGAGAAAATGTCCTTGCGTTTGAGAAAGGCATAAAACGCATTATTTATAGCCGTATTATTATCGTCCAAAGTCATAACTCCGCAAGATGACAAACTTGCCACTTTACACACCTACATGAAAAGTGCAGCCACGGCCATCTACAAAGGCTGAAGAGCACAGAGAAAGAGTGTGCTGTCTGTGGAGACCTCCTGGTAAAGAGGTAAACCACTCTCAGGTTTAGATAAGTCTCGCTGAAAAGGGCTCTGAATGATTCACTATAGTTCAAAAATGCATAAACATAAGTATAGCCTTTATATATATATCTGTTCTCCTCATCCTCTGTCTCTCTAAGAGCCATGTTATCAACCAAACACTTTGTGTGACCAATGGACTCTCTGAGTTTGACTGTAATCAACCAATCACAGACATTAATCTTTGGTCAGAATACACAATCGTGTTCTTACATACACACCTAGACATGAATATGCATGCAGGCAGTCTTTTATATGGAACCTGTGATAGAATGAGTTTAGACAGGGTCCCCACCCTTCCTGTTGAGTAGTGATGGGGCCTCAAAACAACCAGGCTATTTAGTGCTCCTATTGGGAGGGGAAGGGGGGTCTGCCTGCCTACCTGGCCTCAAACACTGACCCTCTGTTCAGCTCACGAGCACAACGACCTGCCAACAGCCATGGAAAATAGACAGGCCACTGTGTGTGTGTTTGCGCAGGCAGGTGTGTGTACGTGCGTGTCTAACACTAGGCCCAGTGTGTGTGTGTGAGGGTCATTATGGAGGTGTGACAGGGTATGTGTGTACGTGTGTGAGGATCACGGCTCTGAGGTAGTGAGATAAGGGTCTGTCACTCTGTGTTAATTAGATAATGATCACGTAATGAGGAATCAAAACCCCTGGGCCAGGATCAAAATACAGGATCAGACAAAGCTCCACCACAGGTTCAATCTGCTGTTCAATGGGAGCTTACCCTCTGACTGTCTCCCTTCTCTGACTCAGAGGGTACCTCTAGGCTCCCTTCTATTGGCCTGTTCACTTCCTGGTAGAGCTTGGTGGGTAGGAGGAAGTACAGAAGGGATCAGGAGTGGACAGTGGGTAGGGAGAGTGACTGGGGACAGAGAGGTTAATGTGTTAGTAGCAGTAACACTCTATACCCTCTGCCCAGAGGGCACATACGAGTGAGGGCATAGTGGACAGCGCAAACCCTCCAGCACCCCACTGAAGAGCTAGGCAGTCTTCTGCTGAGTCGGTCCCAGCCGTGAGCACTGCCGGCCGGGCATGCCAATCAGCCAGGCGGAGGGTGGCTTTTCTCCAGGAAAGGCCTGCTTGCCCTGAGGCGGGCTTCATGCAGCTGTCAGAAACCCCCCGCCTACACACACACACCCGTCCTCTGCCACTAGTCGTACAGTACAGTGCGATCAGGGTGACAGCGAGGGCTGG
Organism: Coregonus lavaretus; assembly: GCF_964263955.1. Taxonomy (NCBI): domain Eukaryota; kingdom Metazoa; phylum Chordata; class Actinopteri; order Salmoniformes; family Salmonidae; genus Coregonus; species Coregonus lavaretus. Next base: position 136,446 of record NW_028163316.1, read on the forward strand.
AGTGACCTCTCCATCTGTCTGAGTGAGGCGAGTGGAGAGCGGCCGGAGGGGGGGATGTTCACGCCTGTTTATAGATATTTGCCCTTTTGAGTTCACCTGTCATCCAGCCTGGCTCAGGTCAGCTTCAAGCCTCCACTCCACTCCACTGGCTCTGCTCATCTGCAACAATGGCTCAGGAATGATGAGGGGTTTCACATTCCCCCTCCTCTAAATGCTATCGTTTTGCTTTGCACCTCCTGCTTCATGTAACAAGGCATCTGATTTGGATTATGTTTGATCACCAGGTATATTATACTATGGCGGTGTCACTGAGGCAAGGACAGACAGACAGACAGAAAGACAGGACACTGACAGACCTCCTTCTGTTATCCAGCGTCCCCTGGCTAATTGGGATTTAACTGTGTATTTGTGCTGGCAGCAGAAGAAGCAGCCAGTGGGGACTGCACAAAACTTTTCACAGAATCACACTGAATGTCGCTGTGATCGAACGTAGGCTGAAATGAAGGACATTAGACTGACAGGACGTTCTGAAACACACACACACGCGCACACACAGAAAAAAGCAAGCTAAATGATGTGAGGACTCACGCTGTGTGTGTTGACCAATGTGCACACTCCCCCATCACTTTGGCCCAGCAGGCGATGACATGGAGAACATCATACAGGAATACACAACAGGAGGTCCCAGCACAATGGGGGAAAGAGAAGGACATCTGTGTGGAGAAGAGGTCTGCTCAAAATGTCAGACAGAGATCTCAGAGTGGTGTGGCACAACACCATGGGAGGGAGAGATGCTGGGGAAGATGCAGAGAGGGGATATGGCGAGACAGCGATAGAGCACTGTTTACGTTGATGAAAGACAGTATGGATGATGTGTCATAGCATGACTGGAGAAGGGTTGCCTATTCTGTAGGTTAAGCTGTTATGTTTATACCCGTATAATTGAGTAATACACATTGAATACACCCTACAATTCATACTTAAATGTAAATATGGGAAAGTACTATTTCTAGAACAACAAAAGAAAGATAAATGTATACAAAGGTTGTTGAAAAAGAGAGAAAGAACAACAAGTAAGTAGAAGAGGTTTGTGAGAATTGTGAAGGGTTCAGGGCTTCTGTCAAAAAGCCATCCAACCCCTAAAATAACCCATCTAAAGCCAGGTAGTACAGAGAAAACACTAAACTCTTTAAAAAGAAAATCAATGCAGAAAAGAGCTACAGTACCTCCTGACTTCAAGACACCTGTACCTCCCACACAGCAGGAGTGTGTGTGTGTGTGTGTGTGTGTGTGTGTGTGTGTGTGTGTGTGTGTGTGTGTGTGTGTGTGTGTGTGTGTGTGTGTGTCAATCTTGCTATTTACAGTGAAAAACTGTAAACTGAATATAAAAAGAAAAGGTACAGTATCCCCCAAAAATGAATTCATATTCATAAATAAAAAATACATATTCATACATAAAGATACATATTCATATATATATATATATATAAATACATATTCATACAGATAAATACATATTCATACAAATAAATACCCACATACATACATACATACATACTGCACAGTGGTCTTGTCAGTGGGACCAACCAGCTACCAGCCCAGCTACCAGCCCAGTTGATTAAGTCCCAACATGACCCCTCGTTGGGAGTGGAGGGGAAGGAAGCAGGGCAGTGTGATACACAGTGAGACACCAGCAGAGAGACCAGACCACTGCTAATGTAGCATCCACTTTATTGGCATAATGAGAGTGTCACTGTTCTGCACTGTAAACCACTCGCTGTGTCACAAACAATTTAGTCTTACCTCCATCAAGATGCGTATGGGGACTCTTTCTTTGTCTACAGATTCAGCCCTCACTCTCTCTCTCTCTCTCCCTCTCTCTTGCTCTCCCTCTCCCTTTCTCTCTCTGTCCATACATTATCATTTCCACCAGTCCAAATATACTTCTACCTTCTCTTTAAATTCCACACACTTTTCTCACATGGCCTGGACAGTTCTGTACATCTTTGTCTTTGCTCAGTACGTGAATAGTTTTTGTTGATTGTATATGGAGGAGCAATAGTGCGTAAACAGTCTCAAAAATAGCTTTTCCCCAAAAAGTTGTGAGGAAGTGCAACGGCCCCACAATGGACTTGACCTAGAGAGTGAGAGTGAGAGAGAGAGAGAGAGAGAGAGAGAGAGAGAGAGAGAGAGTGAGAGAGAGAGAGAGAGAGAGAGAGAGAGAGAGAGAGAGAGAGAGAGAGTGAGAGTGAGAGAGAGAGAGAGAGAGAGAGAGAGAGAGAGAGAGAGAGAGAGAGAGAGAGAGAGAGAGAGAGAGAGAGAGAGAGAGAGAGAGAGTGAGAGTGAGAGTGAGAGTGAGAGTGAGAGAGAGAGAGAGAGAGAGAGAGAGAGAGAGAGAGAGAGAGAGAGAGAGAGAGAGAGAGAGAGAGAGCTTTCTGTCAAAATGGTCCTGTAATAAAATAGTAATGGTTGCTTTACTTCAGTGTAGCAGAGAGCACCGTGGCCATTCAGGCTGGAGCTGGGACTGGGACTGTGGTGTTGTACCTGCTGCCTGCTATAGCAGTAAAGAGACACTCTGGACCCGTAAGTGACAGTTTACGGCAGAGTCATCTCTGAGCACAAACAACATGGGCATATGTCACTTGGCACACCATTTCTTAAATGATCCCTGTCAACATACAGTACAAACAAAGCATGCCCCACAGCGTGTGTATATAAATAAACGGGATGTTTTGCCAGATTAGACGTTATCGAACCACACCATACACATGAGAAAGAGCTTTGGAATTCAGTAGAGTTAAATAGCCTACAACAAATGCTGTTGGAGCATAAGTTTCATGGTTACAGTTTTCTATCGACGGAATGCCTGCCTGCATCTGGCGGTTGAGGACCACAAGCACCGGCTCACTCCATGCCATGCGGATACACACAGCCCGGTTCTGAGACGGGATAGACGATGAACGGTCGAACAATATTATATTTTATTCAGTGTGATGAAGTATGAACAAATAAACCTATTCAGATCGCCATATGGGCAATTCAAACGATCAACGTGCGCTCAAATAATAGCCTAGCCTCAAAGCGCAACAGTGTATCAATAGATTATAACATTTGCTTTGTTAGTTACAGTCAATAAATTACCTCGAAGCTGTAATCATATAAAACTACTAAAGGTGTTTTGATTAACAGTCTAATACAAATGAATATTACATGCATATAAAAAAATCTATGCTGCCCATGACAACAAATTGCCATGTTCGTCCATTCATTGTAAATAAAATAGCTAGGCATATACATGCATCTGCCTCGTTAAAAATGTATAATTTGGCACTCTCAGGATAACTTTATAGCTAATCATTCCGTTATGAATGGAAAATAGGTTACTGTACACGCGCTACCAGTGGTCTAATAATTGTGCGTGATGAACTGTCACATGGGGGCCACAAACTTTGAATAGTAAACAGCACACATGTCAATATGTAAAAACAAAAGCTACACACTATATGTTGGATTTCAGCCTACCTGTACCGTTCCGTTTCAGATTGTCCCTGTGGTCATCCGTACCCAACATATTTCGAAACGATGTGTGACAAGACTGACTGTCAAAGCCGAAATCCCAGCTCGCGCGCCGGAGTCACTGGTGTCAGAGCGCGCAGCCACTCTACACACGAATGCGCATTCAAAGGGACTTCAACGCTGTCACGGCCGCGCCTATACAATTTCATTTATGTTATTTATCACTTTGTCATCGATTATATTATCTTGAAAGACATGAAGGTCGAAATTCTATTCATTTACACAACATGACCAAAAGTATGTGGACACCTTCTCGTCGAACATCTCATTCAAAAATCATGGGAATTAAAATGGAGTTGGTCCCCCCTTTGCTGCTATAACAGCCTCATCTCTTCTAGGAAGGCTTTCCACTAGATGTTGGAACATTGCTGCAGGGACTTGCTTCCATTCAGCCACAAGAGCATTAGTGAGGTCAGGCACTGATGTTGGGCGATTAGTCCTGGCTCGCAGTCGGCGTTCCAATTCATCCCGAATGATGTTTGATAGAGTTGAGGTCAGAGCTCTGTGCAGGCCAGTCAAGTTCTTCCACACTGATCTCGACAAACCATTTCTGTATGGACCTCGGTTTTAGCACGGGGGCATTGTCATGCTGAAACAGGAAAGGGCCTTCCCCAAACTGTTGCCACAAATTTGGAAGCACAGAATCGTCTAGAATGTCATTGTATGCTGTAGCATTAAGATTTCCCTTCACTGGAAGTAAGGGGCCTGAACCATGAAAAACAGCCCCAGACCATTATTCCTCCTCCACCAGACTTTACAGTTGGCACTATGCTTTCGGGCAGGTAGCGTTCCCTTGGCATCTCGCCAAACCCAGATTCATCCATCGGATTGCTAGATGGTGAAGCGTGCATCATCACTCCAGAGAACGCGTTTCCAGTGCTCCAGAGTCCAATGGCCGCGAGCTTTACACCACTCCAGCCGACACTTGGGACTGAGTATGATGATCTTAGGCTTGTGTGCGGCTCCTCTGCCATGGAAACCCATTTCATGAAGCTCCTGACGAACAGCTATTGTGCTGACCTTGCTTCCAGAGGCAGTTTGGAACTCGGTAGTGAGTGTTGCTACCACTTGCACAACTGAGCAACAGGACAAATACATTAGAGTGTCTAGTTTGAGAAATAGACACCTCACAGGTCCTCAACTGGTAGCTTCATTAAATAGTACTCGGAAACACCAGTCTCAACATCAACAGTGAAGAGGCGACTCCAGGATGCTGACCTTCTAGTCAGAGTTGCAAAGGAAGAGTCCAGTGTCTGTGTTCTTTTGCCCATCTTTTATTTTTATTGGCCAGTCTGAGATATGGCTTTTTCTTTGCAACTCTGAAGGTCAGCATCCCGTTGAGACTGGTGTTTTGCGGGTACTATTTAATGAAGCTGCCAGTTGAGGACCTGTGAGGCGTCTGTTTCTCAAACTAGACACTCTAATGTATTTGTCCTCTTGCTCAGTTGTGCACCGGGGCCTCCCACTCCTCTTTCTATTCTGGTTAGACCCAGTTTGCTCTGTTCTGTGAAGGGAGTTGTACACAGCGATCTTCAGTTTCTTGGCAATTTTTCGCATGGAATAGCCTTCATTTCTCAGAACAAGAATAGACTGACGAGTTTCTGAAGAAAGTTATTTGTTTCTGGCCATTTTGAGCCTGTAATCGAACCCACAATTGCTGATGCTCCAGATACTCAACTAGTCTCAAGAAGGCCAGTTTTATTGCTTCTTTAATCAGCACAACAGTTTTCAGCTGTGCTAACATAATTGCAAAAGGGTTCTCTAATGATCAATTAGCCTTTTAAAATGATAAACTTGGATTAGCAAACACAACGTGCCATTGGAACACAGGACTGATGGTTGCTGATAATGGGCCTCTGTACGCTTAGTCCCGTGTAGCTCAGTTGGGAGAGCATGGCGCTTGCAACGCCAGGGTTGTGGGTTCGATTCCCACGGGGGACCAGTATGAAAAGATGTATGCACTCACTAACTGTAAGTCGCTCTGGATAAGAGCGTCTGCTAAATGACTAAAATGTAAATGTAAATGTAGATATTCCATTAAAAAGTTTCCAGCTACAATAGCCATTTACAACGTTAACAATGTCTACACTGTATTTCTGATCAATTTGATGTTATTTTGATGGACAAAAAAATTGCTTTTCTTTCAAAAACAAGGACATTTCTAAGTGACCCCAAACTTTTGAATGGGAGTGTATGTGACTATAAAAATGAAACCACCAGGTTGTTTCAATTAGCGAACTGATAGGGTTATAAATATATGGCCCCATCAGAAGTGTCAGAGCCTGGCAGAAATATATCTCTGTGAGATATCAACCATTGTCACGTTCGTTACTGGATGAAGCGGACCAAGGCGCAGCGTGGTAAGCGTACATTTTATTTAATTAACGTACTTAACACACACGAACAAAAACAACAAACCAAACGATACGTGAAGTCCTAGGTTAACACCAAAACAACCATACGGAACAAGATCCCACAATAAACATGTGCCAACAGGCTGCATAAGTATGGTCCCCAATCAGAGACAACGAGCTACAGCTGTCTCTGATTGGGAACCACCCTGGCCAACATAGAAATACACGAACTAGAACGAAAAACATAGAAAACTAAACAAGGAAAATCCACACCCTGGCTCAACATTTAATATTCCCCAGAGCCAGGGCGTGACAACCATGTAGTATTCCTTCACTGAGTGAGGTCTATAAATTAAACATGAAATAGGAACCCTATCAGCATGGTGTCCTATGTCAGCAACTGACATTCACTTCTAGGAAATATCTAATGTGATAGGCCCATATGTATATACCCTGTTGGGAGGTGTTCATGTTGGCAGATTTGGACAGTAATTCATATAGCGTTAGATAAGAACAACATCTAGTATCTGTTTATTGGCTCTGCTTTGTCTCGAGAAAGACAGGTGGAATGATTCATAACTCGGCTTTTGTCAGAAGTTCATGTACAAAGCTCTTCTGTAGGCTGTGTGTTTCGCATCTGTTTGATACAATAACGATTAATCAAAATAAGATTGCTTCGATACCGGTAAATTGTCATTTCAAGTATGTCTATTCAAATGCCAATAGGCTAATGGCAAAAAGCCAAGGACCATCTCCACCAGTGGTCTCCACTTGCCAAAGTCTGAGCGGAAGGCTTTCTTTCCCCAATGCAATGGCATGCCATTAACTCACACGTCCGCGAGAGGCTTGTCAGCCGGATGGTGATCGATGCACTTGGATAGGCCTACATACTTGGGAGCTCAATATGTCCTTCCCAATGCGAGTGCGCTGGCACGCGCGTTCAAAGACCAGGCTCATATAAATAACCCCTGAGAATATTACTGCCACGGAGGACGTAACACTACACCCTCACCCCAACCCAGCCCAATGCCTGCCTCTCACCCACCGCTCCCCGCTGCAGCTCTGGCACCTCACACCAAATGGTATACCCACTATCGTTATGTAAAATCATAGTTAACATGATATACATTGGTGGGAAAAGTACCCAGTTGCCATACTTGAGTAAAAGTAAAGATACCTTAATAGAAAATTACTCAAGTAGGCTAGCAGTGAAAGTCACCCAGTAAAATACTACTTGAGTAAAAGTCGAAAGGTGTTTAGTTTTAAATATACTTAAGTATCAAAAGTAAAAGTATAAATCATTTGAAATTCGTAATATTAAGCAAACCAGACAGCACCATTTTCTTGTTTTTTTAATTTACAGATAGCCAGGAGCACACCAACACTCAGACATCATTTACAAACAAAGCATGCATGCTATGAGTCTACCAGATCAGAGGCAATAGGGTTGACCAGGGACATTCTCTTGATAAGTGTGTATTGACCCATTTTCCTGGCCTGCTAAGCATTCAAAATGTAAAGAGTACTTTTGGGTGTCAGAGAAAATGTATGGAGTAAAAAGCACATTCTTTTCTATAGGAATGTAGTGAAGTAAAAGTAAAAGTTGTCAAAATTATATAAATAGTAAAGTACAGTACAGATACCCCAAAAAACTACTTTACACTGCTGATGATATACTATGACAAAAGAGAATTCACTGTTAAGCATATCGGCCTCCAACCGTTGACATGTCTCTCTTTCTCTGACATTTACATTTTTCAGGTTCTTCAGAAGCTTGTATGGAGCCCTGCAATCAGAGCAGGATGAAAGCCAAGGAAAATACCTTAAAGGTACCCGAGTGGCTGCTCTTGCCAAAACACACGTCCTCTTCACCCTTCATCACCCATACTAAGTGGCTCTCAGAAGGCAGTAGTTGCTATACTGTACAGATATAGGGTTCAAACTTCAATCTTATTCTTATCAGAGGTTGAATCAATTTTCCCTGGCCTCATTCTCACAATATTGCATCTGTCTGTCCATTAGGACTAAATTGAGAGTAATTAAGCAAGTCTAAATGAACTGATTGTGTTCAGTGCTTTGTTCTCAAACAAAACAAATGATACTGTACAAACAGCATCGATTTTTCACAATGTAAGTTTTGGATTTCCATAATTCCCCCGCCACTTGCCCACACCCCATCCCTGATTAGGATTGACCTGGTTTCCACAGTAGCAATCTCCAAAACAGCACAGGGTCCATCCAGCATAACAATATTCTTTAAATTGAGCCTTTAAGGGACTGAAGAAAGGATAAAAAAAAGAGCAAAATGAACGGGGAAAAAACAATGGCACTTCAGGCAGTGTCACGCCCTGGCTCTGGGGACTCTAGTATGTTGAGCCAGGGTGTGAGTTTTCATTTGTTTATGTTCTAGTTGTTGTAATTCTATGTTGGCCAGGGTGGCTCCCAATCGGAGACGGCTGTAGCTCGTTGTCTCTGATTGGGAGTCATACTTAGGTAGCCTTTTGGCATTCATTATTTGTGGTTTCTTGTTCCGTGTTGTTCTTGTTTATGTAACCAAGGACGTCACGTTTCGTTGTTTTGATCGTGTGATCATTCATATAATAAATATGTTTGCTTTCAACGCTGCGCCTTGGTCCTCTCCCTCCTTAGACGAGCGTGACAGAAGAAACCACCATAACAGGACCAAGCAGCGTGAAGAAGAGAGAGGATGGACTTGGGAGCAGTGGAGTAGGAGTCTCGACTGGGCCAAGCCAAGCGAAGAGGAGAGAGGTTGGACTTTGGAGCAGTGGGGTGAGAGTCTGGCGAGAGGGATGGAGGCATTGGCCACGGGTAGGCGTGAAGCCCATAAATTTTTTAGGGGGGGGCTAACGCCGTGGACGACGGGGCAGCAGGAGGCTGCCAGGTTACGGGAGTCACTGGTCACCAGGGGGAAGGAGGATGTAGAGGCACGGCGAGAGGTACTGGCGTGTGTTGCCAGTCCGGTCCGGCCTGTTCCTGATCCCCACGTAGGGCCAGTGGTGTGTGTTCCCAGTACGGTCCGGCCTGTTCCTGCTACTCCCACCAAGTCAGTGGTGCGTTTCGTCAGCCCGGCGCGGCCCGTTCCTGCTCCCTGCACCAAGTCAGTGGTGCGCGTCGTCAGCCCGGTCCGGCCCATTCCTGCTCCCCGCACCAAGTCAGTGGTGCGCGTCGTCAGCCCGGTCCGGCCCATTCCTGCTCCCCGCACCAAGTCAGTGGTGCGCGTCGTCAGCTCGGTCCGGCCCATTCCTGCTCCCCGCACCAAGTCAGTGGTGCGCGTCGTCAGCCCGGTCCGGCCCGTTCCTGCTCCCCGCACCAAGTCAGTGGTGCACGTCGTCAGCCCGGTCCGGCCCATTCCTGCTCCCCGCACCAAGTCAGTGGTGCGCGTCGTCAGCCCGGTCCGGCCCATTCCTGCTCCCCGCACCAAGTCAGTGGTGTGCTTCGTCAGCCCAGTCCGGCCTGTCCCTGCTCCACGCACCAAGCCTACGGTGTGCGTCGTCAGCCTGGTAAGGCCCGTTCCTCCTCCACGCACCAAGCCAGGGGTGCGTGTCGTCAGTCCAGCACAACCCGTGCCTGGGTCATGTCCGGAGCCGGATCCGCCGCCGAGGCGGAGTGCCCACCCGGTCCCTCCCCTGTTGGATTTTGTTGGCGCGGTCGGAGTCCGCGCCTTTAGGGGGGGGTACTGTCACGCCCTGGCTCTGGGGACTCTAGTATGTTGAGCCAGGGTGTGAGTTTTCATTTGTTTATGTTCTAGTTGTTGTAATTCTATGTTGGCCAGGGTGGCTCCCAATCGGAGACGGCTGTAGCTCGTTGTCTCTGATTGGGAGTCATACTTAGGTAGCCTTTTGGCATTCATTATTTGTGGTTTCTTGTTCCGTGTTGTTCTTGTTTATGTAACCAAGGACGTCACGTTTCGTTGTTTTGATCGTGTGATCATTCATATAATAAATATGTTTGCTTTCAACGCTGCGCCTTGGTCCTCTCCCTCCTTAGACGAGCGTGACAGGCAGTTGATTAACTCCAGTGTGAGTGCAGGGAAAATGGAATATGAAAATGTTATGTTAAACTGCTTGCTGGAGAGAAAGGGATGATTCTCTCTCTCGCTCTCTCTCTCTCTCTCTCTCTCTCTTTCTCTCTCTCTCTCTCTCGTATTTTGAAGTATAGTTGTTCAACAATAGTTTTTAAGAACGTACTGCCCATGCTTGATGAAATAACTGCTTGTAGAAGATCCCCCATTCAAATACCCTTTGTTGACTCAGAAAAAGGTAACAGTCCTGTCCTGCCTTCCAGGTGAGGATGCCCCCCAAACTCAGTGAGATGACGACATCAGACCTATTGTTTTCTCTCCTCAGTAGAGGCAGGGACTGCACTACAGTACAGTAGTGGTGTTGTTTAGGTGAGAAGTTGTGCAGGCTAGGCAATAGTTTTAATTAGCAGTGTCCGGTGGGTCCACTATGCCGCTAATTACACCAGCTGCCAATGGAGCCACTAATGGCTGACCAGCCTGATCCGAGGACACACAGAGCAGGAGGCCAGTCACTGACCCAGTTAGAGGAAAAACACTACAAGCACAAACAACATTAAAGAGAAAGGAAAGCCTGCTCTCTCTAGCTCTCTTTCTCTCTCTTGCTATCACTCCCTCTCTCTCTCTCTCACCCCATCGCTACTCATTTACTCCCTCTGTGTGTCTCATACCATCTTGTGTCTCTGTATCACTCTCAAGGCGCCCATTCTGGTTCAATCAATTTACACAGTTGCAACAGCGAACCAGCTCACAGTGACAGATTCATCTGCTACTGACAGGTACCTAATGTGAGATCAGTGTTGGAGATGGAGCAGGAGGCAATGTGGATGCCCTTGGTATATCTAACATGGAACACAACCACCTACATATCTCTCTCTTAAATACACACACAATCATTGTAAAAAAGGCCATGTCTGTGCATGTGACTTTCCCCACAGTCCCGTTAGGGTGATTTCTACCCTTCTCAGCTATCTATCACAGCTTCCTGGTTTCCACCAATCAGCATGCCCGAATGCACAATGTTTTAATCTAGAAGTGTTGTGCGTGCATCTACAATAACCATGAAGATCACTTCTAGTCTGTGTGAGTGTGCTAATGTGGGGTGGTGACCAAGAGCCAATAAAACTCTGGATATGAACTAGAGGTCTTCACGGATCCACCTGTACCCAAATACCCGAGACCCAATCTGTGATCTGAGTAGGTCCGGATCCAGAATTCTAAATAATGTCACAGGTCTGGGTCGGATCTGATCTGATATGGTTGTCACAGTCTTGGATATGTGTAATTTTAACTGACTTGTCCGGAAGGACCCATACAGATCCAAACATGATGCTACTGCTCTTTGCTTTTCACGAGAGTGGCGTGTGTAGCTTGTTGTTAGCCAATCATAAGTCATCAAAGCGGCAATAGGCTACAGTCATAGAGCCTCCGTGTGGGGCAAAGGTTAGGAGATATCTAATCAATGGAGGAAGATGGAATTAAAATGATGGAATTAAAAGTTAAAGGTGAAGGATAGGCTACAACGACCAAGAGCCAACAGCTAGGCTGCTACTTTATATTCTGAATGGAGTTGTTGTCGTTTGTAATTGTGTAGGACGAGAAAATGCATGCAGCCTCATTAGCCTAGCTAGCTAGCTTAACTAGCTTCTCCCGGTTTGATGCAGTCAAGACAGGTACTCCGTAATCATATTGGTGATAAATGACCTAGCTATGGCAGCTATTAGTCTACTATAGCGTGAGTCGGCTTGGTTGGTTGCTGTCTCTCGTCTCTCCCTCCCTCCTCCCTGTTCCCCGTGTCACTCGCTGACACTCACAGTAGCCTACACACACGGCCTCTGCTAGACAACGTCACCTCTCTACCTCCTTTCCCTCAAGCTTTATCAGCTCCGGTTAATAAAGTAGCTTAAAAATTGACTTTTCTGCTACTTCTCTCACTCGGATCGGATCGGGTCTGGATCCGACCAGGTCTATATGTAGCGGGTCTAGTTGTCCTCGGGCCCGTTCGCAACGGGTCTCTATATAATTTTTATTTATTTATGGATATCGGGTCTGGATGGGAAAGCCCCATCCATTTCGGAACGGGTCCAACTTTTTGCACCCGTGGACTCTAATATGAACACATCTGCCTTGTTCTTGCCGGACAGCCTGTAGCGAGTCAGAACCTTAACAATCAACATTAAGTTCTAGCGGGTGAGGGCATTCACAGCCGACCGCTCAGACGAGCTCCAGCAAGCCATTTTTTCAATCATACACATGATCACATAAAGACACAGAATTGGGCCTGGCAGGTCAAGTCAGTGCAGCTGAAGCTGGAACAAAGTCTTGTAACAGTCCCTCTCACAGAACACATCATCATCATCTGTACCCACACATGGCCTGACCTTGTCCTGGTAGTAGGCGATGGATGCATACACCTGACGTGTGTGAATCAAACACCTGACCTATACCTCAGGAGGACTGGACAGACTCGGTGCTTCAAGTCTGGCACCAACAGGCTCTTGAACTACTTCTATCCCCAAGCAATAAGACTGATAATTAGCTAAGAAAATAGCTACACAGACTATCTTAGTTAACCTTGTATCTTTATTGACCTTTTATTTTTTATTTTTACACTGTCTCTATGCACACTCACAGGGCCCTACACACTCACACACACACACACACACTCACTCCATCATCTGCTCACTCACACATAACATGCACATACATTTATACTGACTCTACACACACGCACACCCACTCACATACAAGCTGCTGCTACTCTGTTTATCTTATATCCTGTTGCGTAGTCACCTTACCCCAATACATACAGTGAGGGGAAAAAGTATTTGATCCCCTGCTGATTTTGTATGTTTGCCCACTGACAAAGACATGATCAGTCTATAATTTTAATGGTAGGTTTATTTGAACAGTGAGAGACAGAATAACAACAAAAAAATCCAGAAAAAAAACGCATGTCAAAAATGTTATAAATTGATTTGCATTTTAATGAGGGAAATAAGTATTTGACCCCTCTGCAAAACATGACTTAGTACTTGGTGGCAAAACCCTTGTTGGCAATCACAGAGGTCAAACGTTTCTTGTAGTTGGCCATCAGGTTTGCACACATCTCAGGAGGGATTTTGTTCCACTCCTCTTTGCAGATCTTCTCCAAGTCATTAAGGTTTCGAGGCTGACGTTTGGCAACTCGAACCTTCAGCTCCCTCCACAGATTTTCTATGGGATTAAGGTCTGGAAACTGGCTAGGCCACTCCAGGACCTTAATGTGCTTCTTCTTGAGCCACTCCTTTGTTGCCTTGGCCGTGTGTTTTGGGTCATTGTCATGCTGGAATACCCATCCACGACCCATTTTCAATGCCCTGGCTGAGGGAAGGAGGTTCTCACCCAAGATTTGACGATACATGGCCCCGTCCATCGTCCCTTTGATGCGGTGAAGTTGTCCTGTCCCCTTAGCAGAAAAACACCCCCAAAGCATAATGTTTCCACCTCCATGTTTGACGGTGGGGATGGTGTTCTTGGGGTCATAGGCAGCATTCCTCCTCCTCCAAACACGACGAGTTGAGTTGATGCCAAAGAGCTCGATTTTGGTCTCATCTGACCACAACACTTTCAGCCAGTTCTCCTCTGAATCATTCAGATGTTCATTGGCAAACTTCAGACGGGCCTGTATATGTGCTTTCTTGAGCAGGGGGACCTTGCGGGCACTGCAGGATTTCAGTCCTTCACGGCGTAGTGTGTTACCAATTGTTTTCTTGGTGACTATGGTCCCAGCTGCCTTGAGATCATTGACAAGATCCTCCCGTGTAGTTCTGGGCTGATTCCTCACCGTTCTCATGATCATTGCAACTCCACGAGGTGAGATCTTGCATGGAGCCCCAGGCCGAGGGAGATTGACAGTTCTTTTGTGTTTCTTCCATTTGAGAATAATCGCACCAACTGTTGTCACCTTCTCACCAAGCTGCTTTGCGATGGTCTTGTAGCCCATTTCAGCCTTGTGTAGGTCTACAATCTTGTCCCTGACATCCTTGGAGAGCTCTTTGGTCTTGGCCATGGTGGAGAGTTTAGAATCTGATTGATTGATTGCTTCTGTGGACAGGTGTCTTTTATACAGGTAACAAACTGAGATTAGGAGCACTCCCTTTAAGTGTGTGCTCCTAATCTCAGCTCGTTACCTGTATAAAAGACACCTGGGAGCCAGAAATCTTTCTGATTGAGAGGGGGTCAAATACTTATTTCCCTCATTAAAATGCAAATCAATTTATAACATTTTTGACATGCGTTTTTCTGGATTTTGTTGTTATTCTGTCTCTCACTGTTCAAATAAACCTTCCATTAAAATTATAGACTGATCATTTCTTTGTCAGTGGGCAAATGTACAAAATCAGTAGGGGATCAAATACTTTTTTTCCTCACTGTATCTACCTCCATCACTCCAGTATCCCTGCACATTGTAAATATGGTATTGGAAATGACCCTGTATATAATATGCTTACTTACTTACTTATTGTGTTCTTGATATTTCTTCTTATTTCTTGTGTTTTTTTTCTTCTAGTATTACATTGTTATTGGTTATTGCATTGTTGCATTTTGAGATTGCAAGAAAGGCATTTCACTGTACTTGTGCATGTGACATTAAAACTTGAACCTTGACTCAGCAGCTCTGCTACTCCTAGGCTCAGAACCTTGGTGCTAAACTGTGTAATAAAACATCATCCATTAGAAAGACTCACCATACCGTATCCTTCAGCTTCCTAAGGTGACTGATCAAGAGATAGCCAAGCTGTGGCAACTAAAAGGGGAAGAAAGTGTGGTCCTAAACTAAAAGACTGAAGCTGTCCACTAACAACGACCGTATAGACTGTGATGTATTGCAGGCCATTAGTACCCTACCCAAATAGCTCAGAGCTGCAATCTCCCCGCAGACTCCATGTGACTTTCACAGCTACACGGTATCTGCGAACTAAATGGTACCCTATTTCCTTTGTAGTGCACTACTTTTGACAAGGGTCCATAGGGCTTTGCTTAAAAGTAGTGCACTATGTAGGTACCAGAGTGCCATTTGGGATGCAGCCTTCTCAGCCATGTGTCTGTCTGTCAGAGAGCCAGCTGGAGGGATGGTATGGTACAGTACAGAGCCTCTGTGCTCACAATGTTATACATTAACAGCTTTTTATTCCACCAGGAGAGAAACACTCACACATATTAACAAGCAGCAGAAATGCATCTGAAAACAAGCACTTGGGTTCAGAGCTGCACTACAGTCTATGAAGTGGCCTAGAGAACAGTCACCCCCTGGCATGTAAAGTGTCTGTGTGCAATCCTTTTGGTAATACTATCAAGAAATACCTCACTGTGGCTTTACAAAATGGCCTGATGAATAACATTATAGATTCTACAAAAAGTGAAATAATCTAGGTGATAATTATCAGTTTGATCTCATCCGCTTTAGAGAAAAACAAAACGGCGATAACATCTTTGGTGATGAAGCGTGGGATGGACAAACAAGTGTCCTCAAAACATGCAGATGTGTTTTATTATTCCACATTAAGCAAAACGTGTGTATGCTCTCTCAAGCCATTTGGATAAGGGCCTGTTTAAATGCAGGCTAAGTAACGTGGAGTGTTGTGCTTTAGAGGCTCAAGTTTTTAATTGCATATCTGAAGAAGTGCAAGCTATTGTTAATCACTCCCTGTTCACAGGCACTTTCCCCACTGCACTAAAAACTGCTATGGTGAAACCCCTTCTGAAGAAAAGTAATCTAGATTCATCAGCTCTTAACAATTTTCCATTCTTAAGCAAAATTCAGGAGAAATTATTTTTTAAGTGCCAACTCTATTTTTGAAAAATTATAATCTGGTTTTCGTGCCCACCACAGCACAGAGACCTCATTAGTTAAAGTGGTAAATGATCTTAGAGCCAACACAGATGCCAAACAGCTTTCTGTCCTTGTACTCTTAGATTTAAGTGCTGCATTCGACACTGTTGACCATGATGTCCTTCTGGACAGACTGGAGAGGTGGGTTGGCCTCTCCGGTCCAGTTCTAAATTGGTTTAGGACCTATTTAACCGGTCAATAGTTTTTTGTCACCCTTGGTGAACATAACTCAGAGAAAATACATATTACATGTGGTATTTCACAAGGTTCGATTTTGGGTCCGGTACTGTTCAGTTTATATATATTACCCCTTGGCACCATTATCAGAAAGCACAGCATTGTTTTCACTGCTATGCAAACAATAATATCAGGGCTCAGGCTAAGACCCAGATGCAGACACAGGAGGCGGATAGTATGAGTCTCAGAGTTTATTACAGTACAAAAGGCAGGCAATCGGTAGGTCAAGGCAGGCAAAGAGTCGTAATCCAAATCAGAGTCAGGCAGGTACAGAACGGCAGGCAGGATCAGGGTCAGGACAGGCAGAAAGGTCAGAACCCGGGAAGACTAGAAAAAGCAAAAACTAGAGCACTGGAAACACGGGAACACGCTGGTAGGACTTGACGGGACAAGACGAACTGGCAACAGACAAACAGAAAACGCAGGTATAAATACACATGAAGTAATGGGAGACACCTGTTGGGGTTTGGAGACAATCACAAGACAGGTGAAACAGATCAGGGTGTGACAGATACACAACTTTACATTTCTGTGTCACCAGAGGATTTTATCTCCATTAATACATTATTAGACTGTATTAGTGTTTTAATTACTTGGATGGCTCACAACTTCCTCAAGCTAAATCAAGACAAGACAGAGGTACTCATTGTTGAGCCAAAGCACAGAGAGAATCTAGCCGCACATTTTAATTCACGGGCAATAAAGATAAAACACCAGGTAAAAAACCTGGGTGTTATTTTAGATTCTGAACTAAATTTCGAATCACACATTAGGAACCAAAATAGCTTTTTACCACCTGAGGAACATTGCCAAGGTGCGGCCGTTTATCTCTCAGGCTGATACAGAGACTCATCCATGCTTTTATTACAAGCAGGCTTGACTACTGTAACGCTCTCCTGTCAGGTCTACCTAAGAAAGCCATTGGTCAACTGCAAAACATACAGAATGCTGCAGCACGGGTACTGACCAAGACTAAATGGAGAGCAGACAATACACAAGGTCTCTGCACTGGCTGCGTGTGAGTTTTAGAATGAATTGTAAGATTCTTCTATTGGTTTTTAAATCAATCCACGATTGTGCACCGCAATACATGTCATACATGCTTTTAAGTTATGTACCCAGTAGGTCCCTCAGGTCCTCTGGCACTAGCCTTTTAACTATCCCAAAGCCTAGGACCAAGAGGCAGCCTGTCACGCCCTGGCTCTGGGGACTCTAGTATGTTGAGCCAGGGTGTGAGTTTTCATTTGTTTATGTTCTAGTTGTTGTAATTCTATGTTGGCCAGGGTGGCTCCCAATCAGAGACGGCTGTAGCTCGTTGTCTCTGATTGGGAGTCATACTTAGGTAGCCGTTAGGCATTCATTATTTGTGGTTTCTTGTTCTTATTTGGTTTGTGTTCAACCGTAGACATCACGTTATCGTCTGTTGTTTTGGTCGTGTGATCATTCGCTAAATAAATATGTTCACCTTCAACGCTGCGCATTGGTCCTCCTCCTTAGACGATCGTGACAGAAGAAACCACCAGAACTGGACCAAGCAGCCTAGTGAGGAGCAGAGTGGGTGGACTTGGGAACAGTGGAGGAAGAGCTTCGACTGGGTCAAGCCGAATGAGGAGCTGAATGGCGGAGATTGGAAGCAGAAGAGCGAGAGTTGGGCGAGAATTATAGAGGCCTGGCCCACGGGGAAGAGAGACTCCCAGAATTTTTTTAGGGGGGGGCTCACTACGTCGGGACAGCAGGGGGCCGCGATAGAGCGGCCCAGCGGGTTGCCAGAGGAGGCCGCCAGGTTACGGGGGCCACTGGTCGAAGAGGGGATGGAAGGTGGAGAGGCACGGCGAGAGGTACTGGGGTGTGTTACCAGTCCGGTCCGGCCCGTTCCAGATCCCGGTGTAGGGCCAGTGGTGTGTGTCCCCAGTACGGTCCGGTCTGTTCCTGCTCCCCGCACCAAGTCAGTGGTGCGCTTCGTCAGCCCGGCTCGGCCCGTTCCTGCTCCCCGCACCAAGTCAGTGGTGCGCTTCGTCGGCCCGGCTCGGCCCATTCCTGCTCCCCGCACCAAGTCAGCGGTGCGTTTCGTCAGCCCTGTCCGGCCCGTTCCTGCTCTCCGCACCAAGTCTGTGGTGCGCGTCGCCAGCCCAGTCCGGCCCATTCCTGCTCCCCGCACCAAGTCAGTGGTGCGTTTCGTCAGCCCTGTCCGGCCCGTTCCTGCTCTCCGCACCAAGTCTGTGGTGCGCGTCGCCAGCCCAGTCCGGCCCATTCCTGCTCCCCGCACCAAGTCTGTGGTGCGTTTCGTCAGCCCTGTCCGGCCCGTTCCTGCTCTCCGCACCAAGTCTGTGGTGCGCGTCGCCAGCCCAGTCCGGCCCATCCAAGCACCCCGCACCAAGTCAGTGGTGCGCTTCGTCAGCCCGGTCCGGCCCGCTCCTGCTCCCCGCACCAAGTCAGTGGTGCGTTTCGTCAGCCCGGCTCGGTCCGCTCCTGCTCCCCACACCAAGCCAGTGGTGTGCGTCGTCAGTCCGGCACGGCCCGTGCCTGTTCCACCGGTGGCGGGTCCGGCACCGGTCAGGTGCTGCGTCACGCCGGAGCTAGAGCAATCCGCTCCACCAGTGTTCAGTTCAGCTCTGGTCAGCAGGGCCAGACCGGACCAGGGGTACTTTGGGGGGTTAGAGAAGGAGTGGGGGTCATGTCCGGAGCCGGATCCGCCGCCGAGGCGGAGTGCCCACCCGGTCCCTCCCCTGTTGTATTTGGTTGGCGCGGTCGGAGTCCGCGCCTTTAGGGGGGGGTACTGTCACGCCCTGGCTCTGGGGACTCTAGTATGTTGAGCCAGGGTGTGAGTTTTCATTTGTTTATGTTCTAGTTGTTGTAATTCTATGTTGGCCAGGGTGGCTCCCAATCAGAGACGGCTGTAGGTCGTTGTCTCTGATTGGGAGTCATACTTAGGTAGCCGTTAGGCATTCATTATTTGTGGTTTCTTGTTCTTATTTGGTTTGTGTTCAACCGTAGACATCACGTTATCGTCTGTTGTTTTGGTCGTGTGATCATTCGCTAAATAAATATGTTCACCTTCAACGCTGCGCATTGGTCCTCCTCCTTAGACGATCGTGACACAGCCTTTAGTTATTATGCCCCCAGCCTCTGAAATATCCTGCCAGAGAACCTGAGGGGGGCCGAAACTGTGGACATATTTAAAAGAGATCTTAAAACACATATTTTTAGCTTTGCTTTTCCTCAGGGTGCTTTTTAGTTGTTCAGTTTGTGTCATTCTTTAGTTTGTTGTGTAGTAAATATTTCCACTTTCATAAAAAATTAATAATAATAATAATCCCTGTAAAGCATGTTGTGTTGCATTCCATGTCTGAAATGTGCTGTATAAATAAAGCTTTATTTGACACAAGGGAGAGTGGCAAGGTGGCTCTGAAATGTTACACACCTTCTCCACTGCACTCTGTGGCACTGAGTGCCCGTAGAGTGGCACTCTGGAGGGGGACTATTTAATAGGGGTGAGTGGCCTAATCCTCCTCTGGATCATCACAGACACCTTGGTCGTCACATCCTACCTGCGAGCCAGGGACTGATGTTTAGTGTCTCAATGCATCTTTCCTGTTGATTTGAGCCACAAGTTTGAAGTACCTGACCTCTGAAGTTTCTTGAAGTCAAGTCACAGTGGTCAAAGTAGATATCGTTTCTACTGGAGATATCTGATGGTTCAGTTCTGCTTTGGACTAAGACATGGTGGGTGTTGAATTGGAGGCTTGTTCAGTTTCTTTCTTGTGGATTTCAAGGTGACAGAAACAATATTTCTGTAACAGCTGAGGAGCATGAAAGAGACTGAGAAATGAGAACACTGGAAGAAATGTGAGACGGGTAACAAAATAAAACTTGAGTTACAATGGACTCAGAAATTGCCCTTAACTTAACCTGAAAAGTGTGCAAGCATTTGTTCAATGAAACATATTTCATACAGTGACTTATTATCTTTAGTTTAATTTCAATAGAGCACATATCATGCTCAAAGAGTGACTCATCTCAAGAGGGACTTGTTCATAATCTTTGGATAAAATCTCACTATAGAATTATGTAGAAACCCACCCTCTTCATTCAGAACATATAGAATTCTACTGTAAATAAGAACACATATGCACATAATGCATCACAAAAGTCACTGAATAAATTACTATTGATGGTGAATCTTCTTCACTGTCCTTTTCAGTATGCAAGCCCAGAGGTGCTCTCAGGTTCCACACTATGGGGAAATAAAATGTGATTACATGTGACCATTGGACTCATTGTTAAATAATCCAGTGTTCCATGCAAAGTCAAGCGATGCAATAATAAAATGGATGGTTCCAGACCCAGCAAACCAAACCCACATTTTTCCACTAATCCTTTATTATTCAATTTGGTCCCCCCAAAAAAGCTGTAATCCCTCACTGTGATTGAAAACAAAGCCAAAGCTGCATGGCACAAATGATTTATTGACATAAATCAAATCATAAGTGATAGTTCGCTCTGAAATAACTGTGCAATCATACAAAGACAGAGACAAGAGAGTCCCTTCATTCTGTGCTACATTTGCCTGTCAAGTTTGAGGGAAAAAAGAAAAATGTTACTATTATAAAACAGTCTTTATTCATATGAAGTCTGTTGCCATTATCTTTACATGCAATCTGGCTCTCTCATTATGCATCATTGCATGATATTCAAGGTTGAATGGATTGAAATGGTAATTTAAGTAGTGCTTAATAATGGTATTTAAGTAGTGCACTGTACTGAGAGACTGGGTGAGGATTTTTGGGTACAACATGTTCATTGTTTGAACCTTTCACAGAAACCACAAGTAGGCTACTGCCCGAATCATGCTCTCAGTAACACAACAGTACCCTAATTCTGTCTCCCTCCATCCCTCACCATCTCTACCTCCACCTCTGTCTGCTTTAGTAGCCCACAGCTCCTACTTTACCACAGGAGGTTGGTGGCACCTTATTTGGGGAGGATGGGCTTGTGGTAATGGCTGGAGTGGAATAGGTGGAATGGTATCAAATACATCAAACACATGGTTTCCAGCCTTTATTATGAGCCATCCTTCCCTCAGCAGCTTCCTGTGTACTGTATGTGAACATGCCTCGTCCCTTTACTTCTCTACGTCCATCTCCCTCTCCCTTGTCCCTCCCCCTCTCTTTCTCTCTCTCGCTATACCTCCCTCCCTCACCCTTTCCTGCGCTCTCGCTCCCTCCCTCACTCTCTTTTTCTTTAATCGCTCTGTTTTCTCCTGAAGGTTAGTCTTGCCTGCAGGGCTATGAAAATGTCAGAAAGGCCCACTCCATTTTGAGCTACGTAAATAGCTATTTCCCGCCAGAGCAAACCCACTTTCAGCTCTGACCCGACCGCCACTTCGCACAGCTCCACTTCCCACCTCCCGTTCCACTCTGCCACCAAGCCTGCTGCTGCTGGTGGGAAGAATGTACATGAAATATCTCTCTTTCACACTCCCTCCATTTTTATATACCTTCCAAGTCCCAATGCTTCTCTGTATTACATTTTCTCTCATATTTTCAAATATTATAAGAGAAGACCATGTACTCTCTTACCGCTTTGTAATTCTGATTTAGTACCTTTTTTTATTGCATTGAGACTGTATCAAAACATAACATAACCTAACATAAAAAGAGAACTTATGCATATCTTTAGACTGAAACTTCAGGAAGAACTACAGTGAAAGAAAATGTTTAATTCACTTTGAAAGTGACTCAAACTTTTTCACACAATGGCCAATTCATATTGTAATTATGATTTATCAGCACAGGAGAAAATATAGGGAACCGCTGCTCATTGACAGACAGTGTCTGGGAGAGTGACAGTTAGTGAAAGGACACCTCTCTCCCCTTTTCAATATATGAGTTTCAAATTTGGGACATAAAAGCAAAGTGTTGAGTCCTAACACAACAGGGATGAATGCCCTTTTGAAGCTGTGTGTGTGTGTGGGTGCGTGTGTGTTTCTCTGTGATGCCCCAGAGTGTAAAATGCTTTCTACGAAGAATGGTGGCATTGATGCAGGGGTGTAAGGGCTGTCACTGTCAGCTATGACAAGATAAGTGTTATAGAAAGATGTGTTATAGTGGAGATATAGGGGATCAATGTTATTCATAGAACTTTACCATCCCTGTGAATTTATCACAGCTATATTCAAGATGTTAAAAAGAATCCATGAAAGCTAGAATTAGAAGCACCTATTTACTCTCGTAGGCCTTGCTTAGCCTATATCCAGAGTATTATTCACCTTTTGATACTTCCTCTACCTCCGTCACCTAGCCAGGTCTCTCCAGTTCATCACACTAGACTGGTTTATTTCTGTGAGCTCTCTCTGTCCCAGAAAAACCTGACATGTCGCCGTTGCGCGTCACTATTGTCATCGTCCCCTAATCTTCCCTTTCAATTTTCTGGCTGCAGCTCCCCAAGACAATGAGAGGCGACATCAAAGACTGTAGGAAGACGCTGGTAGCTAACTGTCACACCAGAAAGAGACAATTCCAACTTCATGCTTGAGGTTGTGCAAAATATAATTTTCCATTACATTTGCAGCACAGTTTCCTCCTTTGGTGTTCTGTTGTGGAGCAGACAAAGAGAGCTGTTCTGGAATCAGCCACTAGCCAGCTGCCTGTGCTGGTGTTCTGTTGTGGAGCAGACAAAGAGAGCTGTTCTGGAATCAGCCGCTAGCCAGCTGCCTGGGCTGGTGTTGTGTTGAATAGTGGAAAGCCTTTAGAAAGATTCAGGAGGAGGTGGCTCATCTCTCTCAGCAGGCACAGGTTTTAGTCTATAGTATAGACCAGATAGACACAGGTTTTACTCTATAGTACAGACCAGATAGACACAGGTTTTACTCTATAGTATAGACCAGATAGACACAGGTTTTACTCTATAGTATAGAACAGATACACAGGTTTTACTCTATAGTATAGAACAGATACACAGGTTTAACTCTATAGTATAGAACAGATAGACACATGTTTTACTCTATAGTATAGACCAGATAGACACAGGTTTAACTCTATTGAGGAGATAGCATAGTGCCTGGAGGAAGGAGACTAGGACATGGAAAGAGGTGCCTCCTGGGAGATCTATTTTCTCAAGGGACATACACATTTATCACACACTGTCATATCCCAACCTGGCACCAACATGATCATACTCAAAGCATTCATGCACATACGTACCCAAAACATACACACACACACGCACACACATGCACACATGCACACACGCAAGCACACAGAGTAAATCAGACAGATGTCCACAAAGACATGATATACAGTATGTTGTTTAAATTATATACCATTCCAAACAGAATACATGCAAACCACACTACATAAACACACAGAAAGCAAACATTACTGCTATGACTTGAATAGAAACAAATGATGACTTCCTGTCTTATTTTCACAATCTTTTTTCACTCCTTACTTTGCACATGTCCGATCTTTCTCTCTGCCTCTTTTCTGCCTCTCCTCCTGTAGTGTCTCATAAATGTCGTGCCCACCCACCTGTCCTCTCTCCTATGAGATGTAACACACAAAGGCCTAATTGAAAGCTAGATGGGAAATAACCCCCGGTACATTCAGGCTAATTTGCCTATTTTTTACTGGGTGATGTTCTTTTCTCGACAATACACAGCAGAGTCCACACTTTCCTTTCCCAATACTCCCGCTGTGATTCCAAATGACTTCTACAGCTTGATAGAATTAATTGGCTGACTTTGAGTAGGATGGGAATAGATAGACCATTAGCTATTGAAAAGGGAAAAGATTGACAAGTATGCTGTTCGCTTTTTTTCTTGGAAATAATTGAGAGGGAGGGTGAAAATAATTCTCTCTCTCGCCAGATGTTTGCTGTGCTCTCTCTCCCTTTGTTGTGAAGTGACTCACTCCTTTTCTCCGACACAGAACCTATCATTTTGACTTTTTATATGGATAGAACAGAGAGCAGCTGACTTACAGAGACACAAATAGATGGTGAGGGGTGTGGAGGGGCATGGAGAGAAGTATTCTTGGTCTGAGGCAGGACTTTAAGGAACAACTGTCCTCAACTATTTCTGTACTTTAACCGAGAAATATCTCATCAGCATATTTGTGCAATTACTCCAACACAAACAAGGGAGAGAACATGGTTCTATTTTAACCTCTAGTTTGAGGGCAATATCAATGTCCTGAGTGCTTTACAGTATCATGGGGTTTAGGAGAGACCAGAGGCAGCAGGAAGGGGCATGGGGAGATTTGGATGGCTGGCTACTATGCTGGGTGTGTGTCTGAGGCAGGCAGGCAGGTGAGGGCTGGTGGGCTGCTGGGGGTTGGTAGGTTGGTTGGGGCTGGGGGGCACTGCCATGGCATGGCAGAGCGATGGAGCTCTCTCTATAATTGGATCTGTCAAAACTCTACCCACGGTTAATGTGCAGCCACCGGCTGACGTGGCCGTCAACCAGACCTCAGGCTGATCGCCTGCCTGGCCCCCAGCAGGCAGCTCTCTCTGCGTGATTGATGGCTCTGTTTGTCTGTTGTTGTTTGTCTGAAGGACTCTGCATCATGGCCTCCTATCCAATTAAAGTGTACTTGGGGATTACAGTAGCCTGGTCTCTCCTCTTCTATCCAGTTAGGCTGGAGAAGGGGATCAATGTCACATTCTGTCAGAAAGCTCAGTCCAGAGAAGTGCCCCTCTCTCCATCCTATATCCCTCTGTCTCTCTCCATCCTAAAACTCTATGTGACTCTAATATCAATCTTTCCTTTCAACTCTAAAATCAAACATAAAAAGTACACAGCTGCCACTAACAACCATATCCGCAATCCTGTGTCACAATGCATATAATACAGCAGGGATCATCAATTAGATTCAGCCGCGGGCCGATTTTTTCTTGAGCTGATGGTCGGGGGGCCGGAACATAATCACAAATCATTTGTAGACTGCAAATTGACCCCAAGAATCCCAAACAGATATAATATTTGATTAAAACATGATCATTTCAAACCTTGCTTACATTTGTATACAATCATGTGTCTCTCTATTATGCATGGGAATACTTGGGAACAGATTTCCAAAATTAAAATCACTTGGAGCTGATTTCCTGGTGTTTTTAGAGTATTTTATGTCCAACAATGAACTGTATAAACTGTATACTGTATAAAAATGCCCAAGTTGCCCATTATTTTGGCTACCATGGCTAGAAGAAGAGATCTAAGTGACTTTGAATGAGGGGACTCAAATAGGGTTGCAAAGCTACCAGTAATTTACCGGAATCTTGATTAATTTTGGTAATTAACAGAAAATCTATGACAATATCTCATAACTTTGGTAATTTATACTTGAATAACTTTGAAAAAATGTATTCATATATACAGTGGGGGGAAAAAGTATTTAGTCAGCTACCAATTGTGCAAGTTCTCCCACTTAAAAAGATGAGAGAGGCCTGTCATTTTCATCATAGGTACACGTCAACTATGACAGACAAATTGAGATTTTTTTTCTCCAGAAAATCACATTGTAGGATTTTTTATGAATTTATTTGCAAATTATGGTGGAAAATAAGTATTTGGTCAATAACAAAAGTTTCTCAATACTTTGTTATATACCCTTTGTTGGCAATGACACAGGTCAAACGTTTTCTGTAAGTCTTCACAAGGTTTTCATCAACTGTTGCTGGTATTTTGGCCCATTCCTCCATGCAGATCTCCTCTAGAGCAGTGATGTTTTGGGGCTGTCGCTGGGCAACACGGACTTTCAACTCCCTCCAAAGATTTTCTATGGGGTTGAGATCTGGAGACTGGCTAGGCCACTCCAGGACCTTGAAATGCTTCTTACGAAGCCACTCCTTCGTTGCCCGGGCGGTGTGTTTGGGATCATTGTCATGCTGAAAGACCCAGCCACATTTCATCTTCAATGCCCTTGCTGATGGAAGGAGGTTTTCACTCAAAATCTCACGATACGTGGGGAAAAAAAGTATTTAGTCAGCCACCAATTGTGCAAATTCTCCCACTTAAAAAGATGAGAGAGGCCTGTAATTTTCATCATAGGTACACGTCACCTATGACAAACAAATTGAGAAAAAAAATCCAGAAAATCACATTGTAGGATTTTTAATGAATTTATTTGCAAATTATGGTGGAAAATAAGTATTTGGTCACCTACAAACAAGCAAGATTTCTGGCTCTCACAGACCTGTAACTTCTTCTTTAAGAGGCTCCTCTGTCCTCCACTCGTTACCTGTATTAATGGCACCTGTTTGAACTTGTTATCAGTATAAAAGACACCTGTCCACAACCTCAAACAGTCACACTCCAAACTCCACTATGGCCAAGACCAAAGAGCTGTCAAAGGACACCAGAAACAAAATTGTAGACCTGCACCAGGCTGGGAAGAATGAATCTGCAATAGGTAAGCAGCTTGGTTTAAATAAATAAACTGTGGGAGCAATTATTAGGAAATGGAAGACATACAAGACCACTGATAATCTCCCTCGATCTGGGGCTCCACGCAAGATCTCACCCCGTGGGGTCAAAATGATCACAAGAACGGTGAGCAAAAATCCCAGAACCACATGGGGGGACCTAGTGAATGACCTGCAGAGAGCTGGGACCAAAGTAACAAATCCTACCTTCAGTAACACACTACGCCGCTAGGGACTCAAATCCTGCAGTGCCAGACGTGTCCCCCTGCTAAAAGCCAGTACATGTCCAGGCCCGTCTGAAGTTTGCTAGAGTGCATTTGGATGATCCAGAAGAGGATTGGGAGAATGTCATATGGTCAGATGAAACCAGAATATAACTTTTTGGTAAAAACTCAACTCGTCGTGTTTGGAGGACAAAGAATGCTGAGTTGCATCCAAAGAACACCATACCTACTGTGAAGCATGGGGGTGGAAACATCATGCTTTGGGGCTGTTTTTCTGCAAAGGGACAAGGACGACTGATCCGTGTAAAGGAAAGAATGAATGGGGCCATGTATCGTGAGATTTTGAGTGAAAACCTCCTTCCATCAGCAAGGGCATTGAAGATGAAACGTGGCTGGGTCTTTCAGCATGGCAATGATCCCAAACACATCGCCCGGGCAACAAAGGAGTGGCTTCGTAAGAAGCATTTCAAGGTCCTGGAGTGGCCTAGCCAGTCTCCAGATCTCAACCCCATAGAAAATCTTTGGAGGGAGTTGAAAGTCCGTGTTACCCAGCGACAGCCCCAAAACATCACTGCTCTAGAGGAGATCTGCATGGAGGAATGGGCCAAAATACCAGCAACAGTGTGTGAAAACCTTGTGAAGACTTACAGAAAACGTTTGACCTGTGTCATTGCCAACAAAGGGTATATAACAAAGTATTGAGAAACTTTTGTTATTGACCAAATACTTATTTTCCACCATAATTTGCAAATAAATTCATTAAAAATCCTACAATGTGATTTTCTGGATTTTTTTTTCTCATTTTGTCTGTCATAGTTGAAGTGTACCTATGATGAAAATTACAGGCCTCTCTCATCTTTTTAAGTGGGAGAACTTGCACAATTGGTGGCTGACTAAATACTTTTTTTCCCCCACTGTATTCATAAATGGCAAAAGAGACAGTCAAAAAAATCATCATAAGTAATAAGGTTTTGAAGTGTCTGTCCTATATCTAGGAGATATAAGAAAGCTCAGGAATTATTATATACAGTACCAGTCAAAAGTTTGGACACAGCTACTCATTCAAGGGTTTTTCTTTATTTTTACTATTTTCTACATTGTAGAATAATAGTGAAGACATCAAAGCTATGAAATAACACATATGAAATCATGTAGTAACCCAAAAAGTGTTAAACAAATCAAAATATATTTTAGATTTTAGATTCTTCAAAGTAGCCACCCTTTGCCTTGATGACAGCTTTGCACACTCTTGGCATTCTCTCAACTACCTTCATGAGGAATGCTTTTCCAACAGTCTTGAAAGAGTTCCCACATATGCTGAGTACTTGTTGGCTGCTTTTACTTCAATCTGCGGTCCAACTCATCCCAAACCATCTCAATTGGGTTGAGGTCGGGTGATTGTGGAGGCCAGGTCATCTGATGCAGCACTCCATCACTCTCAGCACTCCATCACTTGGTCAAATAGCCCTTACACAGCCTGGAGGTGTGTTTTGGGTCATTGTCCTGTTGAAAAACAAATGATAGCCCCACTAAGCACAAACCAGATGGGATGGCATATCGCTGCAGAATGCTGTGGTAGCCAATGCTGGTTAAGTGTGCCTTGAATTCTAAATAATTCACAGACATTGTCACCATCAAAGCACCCCCAAACCATCACACCTCCTCTTCCATGCTTCACGGTGGGAACCACACATGCGGAGATCATCCGTTTACCTACTCTGTGTCTCACAAAGACACGGCTGTTGGAACCAAAAATCTCAAATTTGGACTCATCGGACCAAAGGACAGATTTCCACTGGTCTAATGTCCATTGCTAGTGTTTCTTGGCCCAAGCTGGTCTCTTCTTCTTATTGGTGTCCTTTAGTAGTGGTTTCTCTGCAGCAATTCGACCATAAAGGCTTGATTCACGCAGTCTCCTCTGAACAGTTGATGTTGAGATGTGTCTGTTACTTGAACTCTGTGAAGCATTTATTTGGGCTGCAATCTGAGGTAAAGTTAATTGCCGATTTCCGAGGCTGGTAACTCTAATGAACTTATCCTCTGCAGCAGAGGTAACTCTGGGTCTTCCTTTCCTGTGGCGGTCCTCATGAGAGCCAGTTTCATCATAGCGCTTAATGTTTTTTGCGACCACACTTGAAGAAACTTTCAAAGTTCTTGACATTTTCTGGATTGACTGACCTTCATGTCTTAAAGTAATGATGGACAGTCATTTCTCTTTGCTTATTTGAGCTGTTCTTGCCATAATATGGACTTGGTCTTTTACCAAATAGGGCTATCTTCTGTATACCAACCCTACCTTGTCACAACACACATTATTGGCTCAAATGCATTAAAAAGGAAAGAAATTCCACAAATTAGCATTTAACAAGGCACACCTGTTAATGGAAATGCATTCCAGGTGACTACCTCATGAAGCTGGTTGAGAGAATGCCAAGAGTGTGCAAAGCTGTCATCAAGGCAAAGGGTGGCTACTTTGAAGAATCTCAAATTGTTTAAGCAAAGGTGGAAGGGTATTTTTGATGATTAATAACTCATTGTGTGATTTTTGCAATGAACAAAAACTGAAGACCTTTTGCTCTCTTGATCTGGAATACATCACCATCAAATGCCGACCCCATTACCTCCCAACATAATTCACATCGGTTATTGTCATGGCCGTTTAAATCCCTCCTCAAGCCGACACCACGGTGGCACTCAAGGAACTATACGGGACTTTGAGCAAACTGGAAACCACACAAGCTGAGGCCGCATTTGTTGTAGCTGGGGACTTTAATAAAGGGAATCTGAAGAAAATTCTCCTGAAATTTCACCAACACATCACCTGTGCCACACGGGTAGAGAAGACGCTTCACCATTGTTATTCCCCCTTCCAAAACGGCTACAAGGCCCTCCCACGCCTGCCCTTCTGCAAATCAGATCACGTCTCCATTCTGCTCCTCCCCGCCTATGGGCAGAATTTAAAGCAGGAATATGTAAACTTCTGACCCACTGGGAATGTG
Organism: Coregonus lavaretus; assembly: GCF_964263955.1. NCBI lineage: Eukaryota > Metazoa > Chordata > Actinopteri > Salmoniformes > Salmonidae > Coregonus > Coregonus lavaretus. The sequence continues at coordinate 166,172 of NW_028163316.1, forward strand.
ATGAAAGAAATAAAAGCTTAAATAAATAATTCTCTCTACTATTATTCTGACATTTCACATTCATAAAATAAAGTGGTGATCCTAACTGACCTAAGACAGGGAATTTTTACTAGGATTAAATGTCAGGAATTGAGTTTAAATGTATTTGGCTAAGGTGTATATAAACTTCCGACTTCAACTGTACACAAGCAGCCAACTCTGCTGCCCCATGTACATAGAGACATTAAACACTGGACACTTCCCGTTTCTTTTATACTGTTTTTCACACTGTGTATTCATATACTGTATTATTCACATAGCTCATTCTAATATTTCTACTACTGTACATTGCATTTTTGTTATAGCGCTTATACACACCGCATATTTATCGACTGGATTCTTGACATAGCTCACTGTAATATATCTACAGCTGTACATATCATTTTTAGTATACATTTTTGTATACGCATAGATTGTATATGGATTATTGATAGTGTTATTTGGGTTGTTAATTTTATTCGTTCGTACATTCTTGATTTCTCGTTTCTATTATTTGTGTACTTGTTTGTCATTGTACTGCCCTGTTAGGAGCTAGTAACACAAGCATTTCACTGCACCCGCTATACCATCTGCTAAACTGTGTACACAACCAATAAACTTTGATTACATTTTGATTTTATATTATTTTCTCACCCTCCTACCAGTAGTCGCTGAATAATTTCTCTCTCTGCAGTCTACATGACCTAGGCTTAATGCCTCTCTTCTCTCCCTCCATGTGTTCTGTCTCTCTAACAGACTGGAATAGTTTTGCAGTGTTGGTGAAGCTACTACTCCCCAAAAGTATAATTTCGAAGACATTTCTCAGGACAGCCGTGTTCTAGTTTTGTCTCCACTTTCTCTGTATGTTATTTTGGAACTCTGCATTAGAATAGACTTAGCAGGCAATGTCCGCATGCCCTTGTCTCTTTAGTTTGCTGGTCCATGAGAGGGAGGGAGGTACATATTTGTGTAAGCCTTACTACCCTCAGTGCTAACCTCAGGCCTGGCCTCCTTTCCTAGCCCTAAACCCAGGCAGTGCTCAATGGATCATCAACCATCCTCACATATTACCCCCTCCACAGCCCCACAGCCTTGCCCTGAACAACATCGACACACAAGCACGCACACATGCACGCACATGTAGCAGAGTAAAAAATACCCTCATGGGGCCTCCCGAGTGGCGCAGCGGTCTAAGGCACTGCAGTGCTTGAGGCGTCACTACAGATCCGGGTTCGATCCCGGGCTGTGTCGCAGCAGGCCGCAACCGGGAGACCCATGAGGCGACGCACAATTGGCCCAGCGTCGTCCGGGTTAGGGGAGGGTTTGGCCGACTGGGATGTCCTTGTCCCATCGCGCTCTAGCGATTCCTGTGGCGGGCCGGGCGCATGCACGCTGATACGGTCACCAGTTGTACGGTGTTTCTTCTGACACATTGGTGCAGCTGGCTTCAAGAAGCAGTGCGGCTTGGCAGGGTCGTGTTTCGGAGGACGCATGGCTCTCGACCTTCGCCTCTCCGAGTCCGTACGGGAGTTGCAGTGTTGGGACAAGACTGTAACTACCAATTGGATATCACGAAAAAGGGGTAAAAAAAATAAAAATACCCTCATTGAGTTTTATGACTTTAACTCAAATTATTTCACACTCACAAATGCACATACTAGCACATGCAAGCAGTATAAAGCTATGAAAAAAATATGCAAAACTATACATTTATTCTTAACACCAACCTCATTTTCTGGTGTCCATGATAGATAGTGGAAATTTTTTCTGGTTCTATGGACATTACCTTATACTAAGATTCTTTAAGTGAGTAACTCATGGGCAGACTAGTCATCTGGCATTTCAGGCAAATGTCAGATGGGCTGGTACATTCTTAGCCTAGTGGGCCTGTCTAACTTTTTTTTTAAACAAATGTATCATTATCTGGCTAATTATGGGGGCATCAAGGGAAATAATTGTCCTGTGTGGGGGCCTCCAGGTAAAAAATGGCCTTTCTGTTAGAAATGCCAGGGCCAATTTTTGATCCCAGTCGTCCCTTGGGGTATCTTGTAAAGTGTTTATAAACAGTTGATTATCAGTTAATATGTTGTTTATAAATTAGTCAGAGCATTCAAGTCATGCTATACTGTCCTCATTCTGCCCCTCAATCAAACAGTGACAGGAACACAGTGGGGTGTGATGAAGAGAACCTGTTGGGAGTTCATCTGCGGCGCTCTGATTAGAGTCCCTAATCTCACAGCCAGTCCATCCATTCTCTGAGAGGCACGTAGGGAGAAAAAAGGGAGTGAGTAGCAAACAAAAGCACAGCCACTCTCAGAGGGCACTGAGAGAAGACAAGCTTCCCTTTTATTAGAGCCATAATAGAGCATGAAGTAGCCTTTAAAATGAGTTAACTCCTGGCTCTGAAGTGAGGTCACGCTAGCAAACCACTGACTACAGTCCACAGTGCATTGTAGAGAGCTCTGTTTGGTTCAAAGGTACAGAAGTCAACAAAGACGTTCTTCTTGATGTACTGGTTTATAATCATTTTCATAATCATTTTCATGTTCCCTCCACAAAAATAAGCACTCCTAATAAATTGAGTTACTGTGTTTTCAAGTATGCTTTCTCCTCAAACAGAAGATGAGAGAGACATGATTATGACCTTTTAAATATCCTCTGAGAACTTAACTCAACTCTGAGCTTTGAGTGACTTCACGAGACAACAACAGACAATGTTTTGTCATTTTGAGTTTGATTGCGTGCAACAACACTGATCTGTTAGACTACTCTGATGGAGGACAAATGGTGTTTCAGATCTAAAAGTCCCCCCAAACACGCACGCACGCACACACACACTAGCCCACACATAACTATTGAAATACAATACTGTACATCCCAGTGTTCTATAGCGGCCGGCAACATGACAATGCTTTGAACTAAACATGTCCCACTCATACATCATGTTCATCCACACATCATACTGCCCATGTCATCACCTGCCTTAGTGTAGAAACATGAGGTGGCGTTAACACTAATTGTAACTGGATCCACTGCAGTGGCGGGAGAATAAGGCTAATGATGGCCAACACCTGGCTCTCTGCTGGGGAGGGAGGGGGACTGAGTGGAGCATACAGCAGCACCAGTTGACTCATTGGCAGGCAGCAGAGCACAAACACTCAGCCTGCCTGGGCAGCTGGCTGGAACACAACACATCTCAGGGGAGACCATGTCCTGGTGACCGGCAGTATGTGTGTGTATGCATGTGTCTCTGAGAGCCTGTCTGTAAGTGTCTGTGTGTGACAATATTGAGTGTGCCAAGTGTGTATGTGTGAATGTGTCTGTACAGCATGTGAGAGAGTGTATTTGTGTGTGGATGTGTGAGACATAAGAGACGCCAGACCCAGCAGGCTTTTCACTGTGCTTACAAACCAAACAGCATTTAGAGGTAATTCACTCACAACACATTCGTAACAGGGACATCTTACAGAGCCAAGCTGATGTTATAAAAAGCCAAACTACAGTATAATAGGAACCATTTAAATGTTGACACAAAATGCTGTTTCTTTTTCAGTAGTCCCTGCTGTGTTCATTTCCCCAGCTCTCTACCAGCCATTTTTCCTCTCCCTGCTTCTTACTTTCACCTTTCATAGTCACCCTTTATTGTTCATTCAACATACTACAGTCCAAGCTCTAAAACACCTGCCCACCCAGTTCGGACAAATAACGTACCATTACATTCACCATTACATTGTGCCATTTATTACAACATCTGGTAACATGGAGTTGTACTTACTCCTCTAGACCCTGAAAATAAACGACGTGAGCTTCCTTGGCCAAGCCTTCACCCAGAGAGAGAAAGGGAACATTCCATTAAAAATAATAGTTACAGGTATATTCAATGCCTGTCAGTATCATTCTTTCTCCATGTAGCTATTCTAAATTCACTTCCAGGTCATCTCTCACATTGGAGTGGCTTTAACATTGGACACAGAAAGAGTGTCAGGCAGTTATCAGAAGTATAAACTGTGTGGAAGTGGCGTGTTGCTGTCACTCAAGTCAATGTCTGCACTTATCTGAGCAGCTCCTTCACACATACAGACTGCCATCAGATGGCCTTTTCATCATAAATAGTTGCTCAACAACCTTGCTTTCATTTCAGACAAGGAGCTAATTGCAATTAACGTGCACGGAATTAGCATCAGCCAAGTAGTCAGCTATGATTACAGAGCCCTGGCCTGATTAAGCCAATTCACATCAGCTATTCTGCTCCCTGTCGGTCTTCCTGTCTCTGGTTGAGTCTGTGCATCTGTCTGTCTGCCTGAATGTAGGGGATAACTCCCATGAAAACAGAATAGGCCCTGGTTTGCAGGCTTTTCTGGCTAAATCATCTCCTATAATTCCTAGTTGTTATAAAACATGTCCTAGAGAGACGGTGGTTCTCAAAAAGCTCCTACTCTGCTGATCTTTTTGAAGGGATTAGTAATCATGTGACATGGTGAAGGTGCTCTATCAACCCCAACCCAGACACATGTGAAGAGGGGTTGATGGGATACGGACCGGTTCATTCTGTCTTGGAGGATTGTCACGTAAGGTTTCCCTGCAATGTTTCATAACCTGGGTTGGTAGGTTCTCATTTAGCTTGGGAAAAATCCAGCTGTTGATTGAAGTATACAAAATACACCCCAATGTGCCAGAGCTTTTCTCAACTCCACCATGTACACCACATCAATGGAGTTGAGCGGAGACGACTGTGGGTGGACTGAACCTCTGACATTGAGTCGCTGTCAGCCGATACTTGTAAGAATGGAAATTCTTAAACCCTTGCCATGTACCTATGTTTGTCCTCTATAGCTGGGTGCCTTTCTTTGTTCGCTGAAATCCATAATTTTTAAACAACTTTCGAAAAATACAACCACCGACTGAAGATAAAAAGCAGAACAAGATGGCAATTAATAAGACACAGCCAATTTGTACATGTAGGTAAAGTGATTACGTATAGATAATAAACAGCAGTCTAAAAACAAAGGGGGGAGGGGTGTCAATGCAAACAGTCCGGATGGCTATTTAATTAATTGTTCAACAGTCTTATGGCTTGGGGGTAGAAGCTGTTAAGGAGCCTTTTGAACCTAGACTTGGCACTCCGGTACCGCTTGCCGTTCGGTAGCAGAGAGAACAGTCTATGACTTGGGTGACTGGAGTCTTTTACAATTTTTTGGGCCTGCCTCTGACACCGCCTAGTATATAGGTCCTGGATGGCAGGAAGCTTGGCCCCAGTGATGTACTGGTCCATAAACACCACCCTCTGCAGCGCCTTACGATTGGATGCCGAGCAGTTGCCCAACCAGGCCAGGACGCTCTCGATGGTGCAGCTGTATAACTTTTTGAGGATCTGGGGACCCATGCCAAATCTTTTCAGTCTTCTGAGGGGGAAAATGCGCTGTCGTGCCCTCTTCACGACTGTCTTGGTGTGTTTGGAACATGACAGTTTGTTGGTGATGCGGACACCAAGGAACTTGAAGCTCTCAACCCACTCCATTACAGCCCTGTCGATGTGAATGGGGCCATGTTCAGCCCTCCTTTTCCTGTAGTCCACGATCAGCTCCTTTGTCTTGCTCATGTTGAGGGAGAGGTTGTTGTCCTGGCATCACACTGCCAGGTCTCTGACCTCCTCCCTATAGGCTGTCTCATCGTTGTCGGTGATCAGGCCTACCACTGTTGTGTCATCAGCAAACGTAATGATGGTGTTGGAGTCGTGCTTGGCCACGCAGTCGTGGGTGAAGAGGGAGTACAGGAGGGGACTAAGCATGCACCCCTGAGGGGTCCCCGTGATGAGGATCAGCGTGGCAGATGTGTTGTTGCCTACCCTTACCAACTTGATGTGTGTTTAGTCCCAGGGTCCTTTGCTTAGTGATGAGCGTTTTGGACACTATGGTGTTGAATGCTGAGCTGTTGTCAATGAACAGCATTCTCACATAGGTGTTCCTTTTGTCCAGGTGGGAAAGGGCAGTGTGGAGTGCGATTGAGATTGCGTCGTCTGTGGATCTGTTGGGGCGGTATGCGAATTGGAGTGGGTCTAGGGTTTCCGGGATGATGGTGTTGATGTGAGCCATGACCAGCCTTTCAAAGCACTTCATGGCTACCAACATGAGTGCTACGGGGTGGTAGTCATTTAGGCAGTTACCTTCACTTTCTTGGGCACAGGGACTATGGTGGTCTGATTGAAACATGTAGGTATTACAGACTTGGTCAGGGAGAGGTTGAAAATGTAATTGAAGACACTTGCCAGTTGGTCTGTGCATGCTCTGAGTACACGTCCTGGTAATCCGTCTGGCTCTGCGGCCTTGTGAATGTTGACCTGTTTAAAAAGTCTTGCTCACATCGGCTATGGAGAGCGTGATCACACAGTCGTCCAGAACAGCTGGTGCTCTCATGCATGCTTCAGTGTTGATTGCCTCGGAGAAAGCATAAAAGGCGTTTAGCCCGTCTGGTAGGCTCGCGTCACTGTGCAGCTTGCGGCTGGGTTTCTCTTTGTAGTCCGTAATAGTTTGCATGCCCTGCCACATCCAACAAGTGTCAGAGCCGGTGTAGTAGGATTCAATCTTAGTCCTGTATTGACGCTTTGCCTGTTTGATGGTTCGTCTGAGGGCATAGCAGGATTTCTTATAAGCATCCGGATTAGAGTCCTGCTCCTTGAAAGCGGCAGCTCTAGCCTTTAGCTCGGTGCGAATGTACCTCATCATCTCATCACCACCCCTATTTAGCCAGCACCAGCAGTAGCTTGCCCAGTTGAACGCCGCCATGCAGGAAGTGCTCCAAACTCTGCATAATCTGCCCAGCGCTCCGGTTCCACCTCAGGGAGCGGCGAGTGCCCCCAATCCACCTGTTCCCGTGCTATCACCCACTCCTGCGGGAACCCTCGCCCTACCGGAGCGCTATGACGGTAAAACTACTAAATGTAGCGGCTTCCTGCTACCGGTTTCCCTTTATCTGGCTCGTTAGCCGGGGCATATCCATCTGACCAAGCCAGGATAGCACTGGTGATTTCGCTTCTTAAAGGAAATGGGCTGGATTGGGCCACGGCAGTCTGGGAAGGAGAGGAGGCAGTGGCACTTCCCTACCCCACCTTCCTTGCTAGGTTCAGGTCGGTGTTTGATCATCCCATGGAGGGAAAGGATGGGGCTGAGCGTCTCCTCCATCTACAACAGAGAGAGGGGCCTGCGTCCAAATACGCACTGAGCTTTCGCACGGTGGCGGCGTCTTCCGGCTGGAATGAGCATGCTCTGCGCACGGCCTTCAGGAGAGGCTTACGGGAGGACATCAAGACGGAACTCGCATGTCAGGATGACGAGATGGACCTTGATACCCTCATCACCACGTCCATCTGTCTTGACGACATGTTGAGAGAGAGACGACGTTCCCAACACCTCCCGGAGCCTCAACGCTCACCCCATCTGAGCTATGGAAGCCTCACCCATGGAGGTGGGCAGCACCCCCTACACCACCATGGACCACAGATCTCCTGGTGGCTCCCTATCTAGGCGGTATGACTCCCGTCACCGCTCCGTGAGTGTTATGTCAGCTCCTATCTGTGACTGGTTATTCCTTCTCTTCCATTTCTACCGCAATGATACATTCCGGATCAGCGGGGAAACTTATAGATAGGGAGCTGGTCTCTGAATGGGGGTTCCCCACCGTGCAACTGCCATCTCCGCTACACGTCACCTCACTGGACAATAAACCCATTGGATCAGGGACCATTACGCACGTCACTCTCCCCTTCACCATCACCATTACCACACTACCGGAGGACCACGAGGAGCTGTCATTCCACATCGTCATGTCACCCCTTCACCGGATCGTCTTGGGATTGCCTTGGCTCAGACTACACAACCCCACCATTAATTGGAGCACCAAGAGGATCACAGCCAGGTCCACCTCATGCCGGAAGACCTGACTGCTGGTGGTTTAATGTTCCATGTCAGTGGAGAGTCCGGAGTTCGCCCTCCAGCCCAACATTCCACGTGAGTATGCAGATCTCTCCGATGTCTTCTTTTCATTAAAGGCTACGTGTCTCTCTCCTCACAGGCCCTGGGACTGCGCCATTGACCTGCTGGATGGACAACACCCCCCAAAGAGTCGCATTTACCCCCTTTCCATGGCGGAGACTGAGGCCATGGAGAAGTATGTGGCGCTCTACTTCTCCTGATTCAGCCAGCTTCTTCTTCATGGCCAAAAAAGACGGAAGACTGAGACCATGCATTGACTACAGGGGGCTGAACGCAGTCACCACCAAGTACAGGTACCCCCTCCCTCTGATTCCGTCGGCCATTGAGCAGCTACGAGTGGCCCGGTACTTTACCAAGTTGGACCTGAGGAGTGCCTACAACCTGATCCGTTGGGGGGTACTGTCACGTCTCCTCCCGTTGCTGCCCTCAGGCGCTTTGATTCGCCGGTCTAATGAGCCACCGGTCTGAGCGCACCACCTCGGCAACACCGGAATAGAAACCCAACGCACCCTAATCACCTCCAGCACACCTGCACCTCATCATCTCATCACCACCACTATTTAGCCCTGGACTGTTCTGGATGATGTTGTGTGTGATTGTTAAGCTTTGTGTTGTTTACTCGATCTTTGTTATTTCTCTTGCTGATTGTTAAGTAAACCTTGACCTTGCTAATTCCTGTGTCTGTGTCCTGCCTCTTCGTATACTCAGTACGCATCACACTCTGTGTGTGGAGTAAAGGTGTTCTATAGTTATTTTTCCTCTGGATGCACATGTGACTTGCTGGCCACTAATAGCGGCCACTAGGAGCGCCGCTTCTGGATGAGCATTTTCTTGTTTTCTTATGGCCTTATACAGCTAGTTGAGTGCGGTCTTAGTGCCAGCATCGGTTTGTGGTGGTAAATAGACGGCTAGGAAAAATATAGATGAAAACTCTCTTGGTAGATAGTGTGGTCTACAGCTTATCATGAGGTACTCTAACTCAGGCGAGCAATACCTCGAAACTTAATATTAGACATTGCGCACCAGCTGTTGACAAACAGACACACACCACCACCCCTTGTCTTACCGGACGTAGCTGTCTGTCCTGCCAATGCACGGTGTGACGACCCTCCCACTCTGTCTGCCGTATTCTCTCTCTTTGCTCTTGTTTCCTTATTAGGATGCCGGTGGGCGGAGTTGGGAAGGTCGTCAGCTACATGGGAAACACCTGGGCTTGGGTGTGTCTCAGGATAAATGGACCTCTTCCACATTCATTGGGGAGACTCTCTCCATGCAGACACCTTTATTGATTTTTGTTGTGGTATTTTTGTGGCTTTTTGGTTGTTTGCTTTGGCACCTTTCAACACCTTGCATTATTACATTTATGCATGCATAACACTCACTTACACTACTGATTACACACACCATTGTTAATTGTACTTAGTTTACTTTAGTTAATAAATATATATTTTGGTATTGTCTCCACGTTGTCTCCCTTTTGTTACGAACTTTGAGCCGGTTCGTGACAAGTGGGGGCTCGTCCGGGATCTTGAAAGTGTTGTGTTTGGGAGAAAACGTGGAGTTAATGTTAAATTCTGTAGGTGCTTTGGTTGTATATTTTGTTAGTTTGTTTGAGTTTGATAGGCCCAGTATTGGTTGCCTTTGGTTTTTTGGGTTGTGTACTGCGTTGGAGAGAGTACATTGGTTAGTTTCCAGGCCCTGCCCAGCCTGGAAACTCTTGCTCTACTCGCTGTTGGGACATTGGTCTGAGGAGGTGAGTACAATCGGCTGTTTACCGCAGTGGGAGATTTGGATAGGGTAGTGACATTTGCTACCCGGAGCTATAGCCTTTTCTCCTGATAGGCTTAGTGACGTTATGTTTTGGAATACGTTGGGCATGGTTAAATGTTTGTTATTTTTGTGTGGTGTCTGTGGACTGAGCAGTTGTCTCGGGGGCACATCCGTGGCTTGGTGGAATCTACCAGCGTGCTGGGGGGTTTATTTCCTTGCCAGCGGGCTACAGTGTGTAATTACCCACCGCGAATCCGCACGAAGACTAGGGTTGAGTTATTGTAGGTTTTGGGGAAGCTCCATATCCCATCTCTCTTCTGTGGTGCTCGGTGTGATTGTAATTTCTCGTGTTGTGTCTGGTGTGCTCAGCAGAGGGGTTGAGCGAGATTATTATAATATATATATATTTTTTCTCTCTTGAATATGGCGTGTAATGTAGACGAGTTCATTCGCTTTCCATCAGAGGAACTGTTAGAATTATGTACTAAAGAACAGCTGTTGAAGGTTGCTGAACACTACAAGGTTGAAATTAGTGATAACGTCAAAAAAATTATATTAGGTTAATATTGAAGGCCAATTTGATGGAGAGTGGTATTCTTGAAGTTACCACTGGGGCAGCCTCTGCTGAGGACTCGTTGTCTCCCCGATATGTTACAATGACCGCTCCATCAGTTAGTCATAGTAGTCTTCTTTTTGAACAGCAGAAAGAACTGCTTCTGTTACAGCTAGGGCATGATCACGTAAAATATGAAAGGGAATTGGAATTTAAACAGGATATGGAGCGTGCTAAAATCAAGCTGCAGCAAGAGCGACTAGAGTTGGTTAGGGAAAGAAAGCTCTCAGGGGAGAGTTTGCTCTGGGAAGGTGATCCAGAGTTACCTAGGGGTCGTTCCTCTTTTGGTCGTGACCCAGACACATTTGATATTGTTGGGAACTTACGGTTGTTGCCTCAGTTTAATGAAAAGGACCCTGAGACATTATTTTAGTTGTGTGAGCGTGTTGCTGACGCCAGGAGTTGGCCTGATTCTGACCGCACTTTGATGTTGCAGTGTGTGCTGACTGGTAAAGCGCAGGAAGCATATTCAGCTCTTAGTGTAGCCGACAGTGTCAGTTATGATAAGGTTAAAACGGCTGTGTTACAGATTTACGAATTGGTCCCTGAGGCTTACCGCCAACGATTTAGAACTTTAAAAAGGGATGATCAGCAGACTCATGTTGAGTTTGCGCAAGAATTATCTTCACAGTTTAATCGCTGGTGTTCCGCCTCTGCAGTTATGACTTTCCAAGGGCTGTGTGATCTGATTATGTTAGAGCAATTTAAGGACACAATCCCTGATCGTATAGCGACATGCGTTAACGAACGAAAAATAAAGACTGTCGCTGAGGCTGCGGCTTTGGCGGATGAATATGTTTTGACTCACAAAAATGTTTTTGCAGAACCCCGTATTCGGAGTGAGTGGGGGCGTTTGCGGAGATTTGTGCCTCGCTCACCGAGATACTTCGGTTCACGGGCAGAGTTTCATTCAACTAGGGTTGAGCCCGATTCTCGTGGGAAAACTGACTTTGGTCAAGAGTGTCACTACTGTCAAGACTTAGGTCATTGGAAAAATGAATGTCCGGTTCTCAGGTCTAGGGGTAAGTTCAGTACAGGTGCTTATGTTAAATCTAAGCCTACGGCGTTAGCTGCGCCTGTTCCACATCAGTTCACTCCTGACACATTGTCTCATGCCCAGGGGCATGTGAAAGTCCATATTGATCCAGACTATTTACCTTTCATTACGGAGGGTTTTGTGTCTATGTTAAGAAGTAAGAACCTAGTGCCAGTGAAGATCTTAAGAGACACAGGTGCCTCTGAATCGTTTGTGTTGGAATCTGTGTTACCCTTCTCTGCAGAGACTAATTTGGGCAATAGTGTTCTAATTAGGGGAATAGGTTTGAACACTCTGTCAGTTCCATTGCATAAACTGATGTTGGATTGTGGACTGGTGAAAGGTGAGGTTGTTGTGGACGTGCGTCCTTCATTGCCTATTGAGGGTATCGACGTGATCCTTGGGAATAACTTGGCTGGTGAGCGTGTGTGGCCTATCGTGTTTCCACTAAGCCGTTAATTGTAGGGATTCCTGATGAGAGTGCGCAGAATTTCCCAGAGGTGTTCTCTGCGTGTGCAGTGACGCGTTCTATGATCCATGATGACCTGGTCACTGAACTGGCTAACGAGAATACCACAAAGAAGTCTGTCACTGTTTTCCCTGTTATCCCGTTATCTGTATCCCGGACTGACCCCACATTAGAAGAGTTGCGGGACCAAATTGTGCCTGTGGAACAGTTGGGAGATGTCGCACAGGGCTATTTTCTCCAAGAGGTCCTGATGAGAAAGTGGATGTCTCATGGTAGTTGTTTTCTTGGGGAGGCGATTAGTCAGGTTGTGGTACCAGTTAAGCTTCGTGAGTTGGTGTTGACAACTTCTCACAACGACGTTGCTGGACATATGGGTGTGAGGAAAACCTACAATCGCATATTAAAACATTTATTTTGGCCTATATTAAAGAAGGATGTTTCTGATTTCATCAAAACTTGTCACACCTGTCAATTAACTGGTAAACCTAATCAAGCTATTAAGCCGGTACCACTGTTTCCTATTCCTGTACTCAGTAAACCTTTTGAGTATCTGATTATTGACTGTTGGTCCTTTGCCTCGTTCTAAAAAGGGTAGTAATTATTTGTTGACTGTGATGTGTCAGACCACTAGGTTTCCTGCTGCCTATCCTCTCCGGTCTGTCACGACTAAGTCTGTGTTAAAAGCTTTGACTCAGTTTCTCTCACTGTTTGGAATCCCTAAGGTCATTCAAAGTGATCAAGGATCTAATTTCACCTCTAATCTCTTTGGTCAGGTTCTCCAACAGCTCCATATTAAACACAATTTGTCTAGCGCCTATCACACGCAAGGTCAAGGAGCACTGGAACGTTTCCATCAAACACTTAAGTCTTTGTTGAGAGCTTATGGTACTGAGATGGATAAGGATTGGGAGGTGGGGTTGCCTTGGTTACTGTTAGCCGCTAGGGAGGTTTCACAGGAGAGCACGGGTTTTAGTCCAAATGACCTTGTGTTTGGACATAGGCTGCGTGGGCTTTTATCTGTTCTCCAGGATGACTGGAAGTCTCCCGAGCCTCCTCAGTCCCTGTTATCATATGTGTGTGATTTTCGGTGACGCTTGTATGCCGCTGGTGAAATGGCTAAAGAGAAGCTATCATCTTCACAGGACAGGATGAAGAGCATATTTGATCACCGAGCTGAGCCTTGTCACTTTAGTCCAGGTGATCAGGTTCTGGCTCTGCTGCCAATTGTTGGTTCTCCTTTTCAAGCCAAGTTTCAAGGTCCATATACAGTGGTGCGCCAGCACACTGAGCAAAATGATCTAGTTGCCACTCCAGAACACCAACTGTGCCATGTCAATTTGTTAAAACCCTATTATGCACGTTCCTCTGAGACTGAACAGTGGGAGTCTACAGAGGACGTTAAAACTGTTCTTTTGGCTGATACTGTTATTTCCCTGGGTTCTGGTCATGCTAGGTCTGTGCATGAGGAGGAAGATGTTCCTGGTCCCGACGATTGCATACTGCAGGGTAGATTGAAAAATTCAGAGACACTGTATACAGTGGGGGAAAAAAGTATTTAGTCAGCCACCAATTGTGCAAGTTCTCCCACTTAAAAAGATGAGAGAGGCCTGTAATTTTCATCACAGGTACACGTCAACTATGACAGACAAAATGAGGAAAATAAATCCAGAAAATCACATTGTAGGGTTTTTAATGAATTTATTTGCAAATTATGGTGGAAAATAAGTATTTGGTCAATAACAAAAGTTTCTCAATACTTTGTTATATACCCTTTGTTGGCAATGACACAGGTCAAACGTTTTCTGTAAGTCTCCACAAGGTTTTCACACACTGTTGCCGGTATTTTGGCCCATTCCTCCATGCAGATCTCCTCTAGAGCAGTGATGTTCTGGGGCTGTCGCTGGGCAACACAGACTTTCAACTCCCTACAAAGATTTTCTACTGGGGTTGAGATCTGGAGACTGGCTAGGCCACTCCAGGACCCTGAAATGCTTCTTACGAAGCCACTCCTTCGTTACCCGGGCGGTGTGTTTGGGATCATTGTCATGCTGAAAGACCCAGCCACGTTTCATCTTCAATGCCCTTGCTGATGGAAGGAGGTTTTCACTCAAAATCTCACGATACATGGCCCCATTCATTCTTTCCTTTACATGGATCAGTCGTCCTGGTCCCTTTGCCGAAAAACAGCCCCAAAGCATGATGTTTCCACCCCCATCCTTCACAGTAGGTATGGTTTTCTTTGGATGCAACTCAGCATTCTTTGTCCTCCAAACACGACGAGTTGAGTTTTTACCAAAAAGTTATATTTTAGTTTCATCTGACCATATGACATTCTCCCAATCCTCTTCTGGATCATCCAAATGCACTCTAGCAAACTTCAGACGGGCCTGGACATGTACTGGCTTAAGCAGGGGGACACGTCTGGCACTGCAGGATTTGAGTCCCTGGCGGCGTAGTGTGTTACTGATGGTAGGCTTTGTTACTTTGGTCCCAGCTCTCTGCAGGTCATTCACTAGGTCCCCCCGTGTGGTTCTGGGATTTTTGCTCACCGTTCTTGTGATCATTTTGACCCCACGGGGTGAGATCTTGCGTAGAGCCCCAGATCGAGGGAGATTATCAGTGGTCTTGTATGTCTTCCATTTCCTAATAATTGCTCCCACAGTTGATTTCTTCAAACCAAGCTGCTTACCTATTGCAGATTCAGTCTTCCCAGCCTGGTGCAGGTCTACAATTTTGTTTCTGGTGTCCTTTGACAGCTCTTAGGTCTTGGCCATAGTGGAGTTTGGAGTGTGACTGTTTGAGGTTGTGGACAGGTGTCTTTTATACTGATAACAAGTTCAAACAGGTGCCATTAATACAGGTAACGAGTGGAGGACAGAGGAGCCTCTTAAAGAAGAAGTTACAGGTCTGTGAGAGCCAGATATCTTGCTTGTTTGTAGGTGACCAAATACTTATTTTCCACCATAAAATCATTAAAAATCCTACAATGTGATTTTCTGGAATTTTTTTCTCTCAATTTCAGGCCTCTCTCATCTTTTTAAGTGGGAGAACTTTCACAATTGGTGGCTGACAATACTTTTTTCCCCACTGTATTTTAGATAGCCTTCTTACTCATCTACCTGTTGATGTGCGGAAAGAGATGGTTGGTCTGATTCTGAGATTTCCAGGTTTGTTTTCTAATACACCTACACGTACAAACTTAATAGAACATGATATTGACATTGGAGATGCTAACCCCATTCGTCAACGGTTCTATAGAGTTTCTTCAGAGAAACTGCGTTGTCTGGATGCTGAGGTCGGGTACATGCTGGAGAGTAAAATAGCAGAGCCTTCTTTCTCCAGTTGTGCTCCTCCCTGTATTTTGGTCAGTAAATCGGATGGAACAAACATATTTTGTATGGACTACCATAAGGTAAACGATGTCACTAAGCCAGATTAATTTCCTCTTCCTCGGATGGAGGACTGCGTTGATCAAGTCGGCGCAGCTAAGTTTGTGAGCAAATTTGACCTGTTAAAGGGCTATTGGCAGGTGCCACTGACGAGTAGGGCACGTGAAATCTCTGCCTTTATTACACCTTTTGGTCTGTACTCGTATTCGGTTATGAGTTTCGGACTGCGTAATGCACCTGCCACTTTTCAGCGACTTATGAACAGGGTTGTCTCTGGTCTGGCCGGGTGCGCTGTTTATCTGGACGATGTAGTGATATATGCAGATACTTGGGAGGAACATCTGTCCCGTATTCAAGCCTTGTTCCAATGTCTGGCTGCGGGTCGCCTCACGATAAATTTGGCTAAATGTGAGTTTGCTAAGGTGATTGTTACATACCTTGGAAAGATGGTTGGGCAGGGTGAAGTGAGTCCTGTTCGGGCTAAAGTGGTAGCTATTGATGCTTTTCCACCACCAACTACTAAAAAGGAACTGATGCGTTTCTTGGGAATGATTGGGTATTATCATGGTTTTTGTAGGAACTTCTCTACTGTGGTCGCTCCCTTGATAGATTTGCTGAAAGCTAAGGCTGTGTACGTATGGTCTTCTCGTTGTCAACAGGCTTTCGAAGATGCAAAGAGGTTGCTTACCTCAACTCCGGTACTGGCTGCTCCTCGTGTGGATTTGTAATTTACCTTGCAGGTGGATGCTAGTCATGTGGGGGCAGGTGCAGTTTTGCTGCAAGCAGATGTGTCTGGGGTTGAGAGGCCTGTTAGTTTCTTTTCCAAAAAGTTTAACCATTATCAGTTGAACTATTCGGTCATTGAAAAAGAAGCGCTAGCACTCATATGGGCGCTGCAACACTTCGAAGTGTATGTCGGGTCGGGAGTAATACCTATTGTGGTCTACACCGACCATAACCCTCTCACCTTTTTGAGGTCCATGATGTGTCCTAATCAGAGGATAATGAGATGGTGTTTATTTTTACAATCCTTCCATCTAGATGTGCGGCACATCCGGGGGACTGATAACGTGATTGCTGATGCGCTCTCTCGTGCGCCCTGTTCCTGAATGTTTAGGTGACTGACCATTGTTTGGTTTTGTCATGTTCTATCTTTCCTGTCTGTTCCCTCCTGGTCTTGTGTTCTTCTTTCCTCTTAAACGTTGCTTCCTGTGTGTAAAGGATGCTGAGGTCATTCATTGGGCTCTCTCCATGCAGACACCTTTATTGATTTTTGTTGTGGTATTTTTGTGGCTTTTTGGTTGTTTGCTTTGGCACCTTTCAACACCTTGCATTATTACATTTATGCATGCATAACACTCACTTACACTACTGATTACACACACCATTGTTAATTGTACTTAGTTTACTTTAGTTAATAAATATATATTTTGGTATTCCTTGTCTCCACGTTGTCTCCCTTTTGTTACGAACTTTGAGCCGGTTCGTGACAACGGAAAACCCAGCCAACTGTATATTATCCATGTCGTCGTTCAACCACGACTCTGTGAAACATAAGATATTACAGTTTTTAATGTCCCGTTGGTAGGATAGTCTCGAACAGAGCTCATCCTGTTTATTCTCCAGTGATTGCACGTTGGCCAATAGAACGGATGGTAGAGGCGGGTTACCCACTCGCCGACAAATTCTCACAAGGCACCCGGATCTGCGCCCCCTATATCTCCGTCTTTTCTTCATGCGAATGACAGGGATTTGACAGGGATCACCGACAACGATGAGACAGCCTATAGGGAGGAGGTCAGAGATCTGGCCGTGTGGTGCCAGGACAACAACCTCTCCCTCAACGTGACCAAGACAAAGGAGATGATTGTGGACTACAGGAAAAAAAAGAGGACTGAGCACGCCCCCATTCTCATCGACAGGGCTGTAGTGGAACAGGTTGAGAGCTTCAAGTTCCTTGGTGTCCACATCACCAACAAACTATCATGGTCCAAACACACCAAGACAGTCGTGAAGAGGGCACGACAAAGCCTATTCCCCCTCAGGAGACTAAAAAGATTTGTCATGGGTCCTCAGATCCTCAAAAAATTCTACAGCTGCACCATCGAGAGCATCCTGACTGGTTGCATCACCGCCTGGTATGGCAACTGCCTGGCCTCCGACCGCAAGGCACTACAGAGGGTAGTGCGTACGGCCCAGTACATCACTGGGGCAAAGCTTCCTGCCATCCAGGACCTCTATACCAGGCGGTGTCAGAGGAAGGCCCTCAAAATTGTCAAAGACTCCAGCCACCCTAGTCATAGACTGTTCTCTCTGCTACCGCACGGCAAGCGGTACCGGAGTGCCAAGTCTAGGTCCAAAAGACTTCTCAACAGCTTCTACCCCCAAGCCATAAGACTCCTGAACAGCTAATCATGGCTACCCGGACTATTTGCACTGCCCCCCCCACCCCATCCTTTTTACGCTGCTGCTACTCTGTTAAGTATTTATGCATAGTCACTTTAACTCTACCCACATGTACATATTACCTCAACTACCTCAACTAGCCAGTGCCCCCGCACATTGACTCTGCAACGGTACCCCCCTGTATATATAGCCTCCCTACTGTCACTTTATTTTACTTCTGCTCTTTTTTTCTCAACACTTTTTTTGTTGTTGTTTTATTCTTACTTATTTTGTTTAAAATAAATGCACTGTTGGTTAAGGGCTGTAAGTAAGCATTTCACTGTAATGTCTGCACCTGTTGTATTCGGCGCATGTGACCAATAAAATTTGATTTGATTTGATTTGGGCATGGTCCGGGAAAAACAGTAAATTCTTTGCGTCAGACTCATTAAAGAAAAAATCTTCATCCAGTTTGAGGTGAGTAATTGCTGTTCTGATATCCAGAAGCTCTTTCCGGTCATAAGAGATGGTAGCAGCAACATTATGTACAAAATAAGTTACAAACAATGCAAAAAAACACTAAATATCACAATTGGTTAGGAGCCCGTAAAACGGCAGCCATCCCCTCCGGCGCCATTATGTCGATGGCTAAATCTAGCCTTTAGAAGTTGCTAAACCCAAACAAGTTTTTTCAAGGATGGAGTTGAGGAGCAAAGAAAGCTTTGCACTGGAAATAAATATTGCCTTTCGTGATTGACGTTTAAACGTTCCATTGACCAACCTTCTAGGTCTAACCTTCTCATTAGCCACTAGAGAACCAGGTAAGCAGACTGAATTACAGTTAGTGATCATATCTGCTCATTTCTGATATAAACATACAGTGCAGCAATGTATGCACATTTACTGAAATATCCCATGGATAGGAGAGCAATATCTAACTCTTCCTCACTCTTACACAGCCCGGGGTTATGGAATCTCAGCAGGGCCCGGCTCCAAAAACAACAGCCAGTATTCATTCATACACTCAAATCATTATTATTGGTCACATACACATATTTAGTAGATGTTATTGTGGGTGTAGCGAAATGCTTGTAAATGCTCCCTATACCTTGAAACCTATAGCAGCCAACAGCACAGACACCTGTTGATGACCATGGCCACATACACAATCTTCCCCCATACTAAACTAAAGGGCACAGGTTAGGGAAAGAAGGAATCTAAAAACATAAGTTCCCTCTACTGCAGGTATGGAAGTAGACATTGGAGGGCTAAGAGCGCCATCTTGTGCAAGAGTTTATGAAGACAGGAATGAAGGTGAAATCTATATACTTCTATTATTTATTTCTATTAGTTATCTATTATTTTATTTTTCATTTATAACATTCAATATAGACATGTGCAGACAAATAATGTCCAATTATTTATCAAGGATAAAAAAAGTAATTACAGTAGAACGTTTCATTTGTTTTAGGCAAGGAAAGGCACACAGTTCTGAACACATTAATATAGCAAAAATATTTTGAAATCCCAATTTGAATGTTTTCATACATGATCAAGTAGCAGCAAGTTTCAGGCAGTATCAGGCGGGGGGCATACGTTTCAGGTTCAAGCTAAAACAAAGACAGTACAGATTAACACAATCAAATTCATGACAAAATATGGACGATGCTGATAGTACTTTGCTAAAAATAGAAAAACTGATAATTTGAGTTAATCTTAGAACAGGGCTGCTAAGTTCATATGTTTTTGCGTGCTTGGCTGCGATGCAGCAGAAGAAACCCACACGTCTCTGGTGAGGGAGGGAGAGAGGACCTTGGGCATAAACAAAGCTGTCGCGCTAATTCTAACCCTGACCATTGTGTAACATGCTTTAGCACACTGCCGCGTCACACCGCCTACAGCAGCGTGGCGGCCAGACCTGATTTACCGGGCCAACCATACCCAAGGCACAGCATCTCTCCCCCGTCATAGGACTACGACACACTTCAGGATCATGCATAAGGAACACAAAAGTAGTCTAGACTAAGCAACACAGACTGAGAGAGAGAGAGAGAAAGGAAGAGAAAGGTGAAAACCATGAAAACACCAGTTGTAGTCCTTCTTCCAGTGTAATAGTGTATCAATCGAACATGCCAGGGAACTTGTTATTACAGTACGTGGTGAAGTTAAACTCCTCCACTGTAAACTCAACGTCCTTCCACTTCTTGGCTAGTTTTCTTCCCTCTGGAGTCTCCATGGCAAAGTTCTCGATGGCCAGAATGGGCAGCAGGGCAATCTCCTTATATACCATTTCCATTCCCCATTGCTGTTCAGATATGAATATATAAACAAATATACTGATGTAGATTTCCATATATAAGCATGTTAAAAGACAATAGAATAGTCCTAGTAACATAAGATAAACGGAAAGGCTGCGGATACAAATTCTACTGGACCTTTCTTCCCGGGGTGTAAAAGTCCCGAAGTTTCTGTGCATGTGCAGGATTCTGTATTTACGCACAGTCTCTGCTCTACTCCTAGAGAACAGGCTATTCTGGCGAATGGTTCTCGTTTAATAAAGTGAGATCAAAGCTGAATCAATTTCTGCAAGATCACATAATGATAGTATTGTACATAACAGAACTGAATATACACTGAGCGTACACAACATAAGGAACACCTTCATAATATTGAGTTACACCCCCTTTTGCCCTCAGAACAGCCTCAATTCATCGGGGCATGGTCTCTACCAGTGTGCCTGGCACCTACTACCATACCCCGTTCAAAATCACTTAAATATTTTGTCTTGCCCATTCAACTCTGAATGGCACACATACACAATCCATGTCTCAATTGTCTCGAGGATTAAAAATCATTCTTTAACCTGTCTCCTACCTTTCCACTACACTGATTGAAGTGGATTTAACAAGTGACATCAATAAGGGATCATAACTTTCACCTGGATTCACTTGGTCAGTCTATGTCATGGAAAGAGCTGGTGTTCATAATATTTTGTACACTCAGTTTAATAGCATAGTATAATAATAATAATAATAATAATAATATGCCATTTAGCAGACGCTTTTATCCAAAGCGATTTACAGTCATAATACATTAATGTTACTGTAAGACAAAAAACACCACCTCAGGTTTTAGAATGGTGACCTTTTTCTCTCATGCAGCCACAACACAACAGCGCGCCACTAGACAAAATATCTGCCTACGGATCCGCAGCCTCGGCCTAAAATAAAAAGCTAGAGATTAAAGGCCAACCTCACCCTGCCACAGGCAGCACAGCTGATCACACGGCCTGGCTCCCAGTCCTCAAAAGTTTTCAGAAGGGTCTGCCCATTGGTTTTATAGTACCTCCTGAAAACACACACACATGCACAGGTTAACTCCTCACACACAAACACACTGATGCAAAAACACTTCCAATATGTGACAGTGACAGTATCAGGACAGACATTAGAGAAACACAACTTACTCAAAGTCAGGTTTGATGTTGACATGGTGTGCGTTTTCAATTACTTTAATGTCATTGCCTAAGGCCACGAGCACAAAACAGCCTCGACGCGAGAGCTGAATGCTAGCAGCACTGAAACGACCCTTCTTCTTGATCTTCAACTGTTCTTTCAACTGTCTGGTCAGTGATCTAATAGTGGAGACAGAGAGAGAAAAGATCTAGTGAAAAAGAGATTAGAGAATGAGGAATTGGCATGCTCAACTCAAAAATAATTTGGGTGCCGGGTTCAAAAGACATATACTGGAAAAAAGGAAAGTGAGTGAGTGTAGGTTTTTCCAAAGAGATGAGATACATGCAGGGGTAGTACATAGAGAAAGATACCAGCCTCACCACCATGAGGAATAGCCTCACCTTCATTTGGAACTCCCAGGGCTCCATCCTCTGCACTTCGCTGATGGCCCTGCCAGTCAATTCCTCCAGACATTCATTGAGATGTTCCCGACGCACCTCCCGCCCCCCTGCCTGGGCCACCACAGAGTAAACGCTGTCACTCGCCCGAGCCCGGCCACTGGCCTGCTGTTGTGCGATCTCATTGGTCAGCAGCCCATAGCGCACCACCAGGTTGCATTCTGGGATGTCCAGGCCCTCCTCGGCAACGCTGGTGGAGATCAGGAGGTTGAGGGAGCCCTGGCGGAAGTTTTTGATTGTGTCCTTCTGCTCATTCTACAAGCGCACCCACAGAAACACACAAACAGAGGTCAGTTGTTGGTATGACACAGGCATTGGCACTTTCCAACCCACCTTTCTATACCTCCAAAAGTTCTGACTGTGTTTAATGTCAGGTTACCTGGGTCATGTAATTGATGCCGTTGCCAGCGCCTGTCAGAATGGCTGCCCTGATACCAGCACGCTGCAGGGCTGGGTTCTTGGACACCCAGTCATACAAGCTGTGGGTGCTTTTACGGGTCTTGGAGAAGAGGATGCCTCTGGAGTGCTCACCCTGGTCAAACTGCTCCAGCAGGGTGCTCTGAAGCTTCCCCATCTTAGGGTTTTCAAACCGGTCATCGCCTGCCAGTTTCCTCAGCTCCACCTCGTTCTCTGTTGAGGATCAGGACACTGACTATCAATGTTCAGAAGTTGAACTTCCTATACTCTTAATATTCCCAAGAATCACACGCATACAGTATGTGAGAAAGTGGGAGAGATTGTTCCAAGGGAATTGCAGGTTCTCACCCTGGTAGAGTCCAAGCAGGAAGAAGTCGGTTCCATCCATGGCAGTGGAGCTCTTGGTGCTATAGTAGGCCTCTAGGACCCTAAAGGCATCCACCATGCGCACTGTGTCGTTGATGAGCAGGGCGTCGTTGTACTGACGCAGGTGGAGAGCACACTGGGCCAGCAGTCTGTTCCTGTCCGTCACACCTACACCAGGAAACACACCGTCACACCTACACCAGGAATTCAAAAGTATGGCATTGACTGAGGAAGGTTCCTTGTGTGATTTGGTGCATGAAAATGATTCCTATGCTTTGCTTCTATAATGTGGTATTATTTCATATTAAGAGGATGATTTACCCTTCTTCTACAGAATCACCACGTCTGCCTCATACTCCTGCGTGCCAAACTCCCTGATAGAAAAGTCAGGCCCTAAGGCCATGAAGTCATGGATAAACTGCATCATGAACTTCAGGTGATCCCCAAATGGGTCCTGAGACAAAACAACAGGAGTTTGTTGAATTCAAACCAATACAGCTCTCAAGTTCAAAGGCTATATGTTTATAGAACAGAATTGAACTCACCTGAGGTCTTCTGTCAACGATGTCAAACCTTTTCCTGGGTCTGGGGACCTTTTTCTTCAGCTCAGGGGCATACACTTTAGACGACACAATCACTGAGTCCAGGTTGGCACAAATCTGAAGGCGATAAATAACGAAATTAGCTAAATGTAAAGGGTAAACATAAAGTGTTAGATCAGGGTCATTATTAGGTTTTACCCAGGGTGAACGTTTGGGCTGAAGAAATAGCATGTAAAGACCACCAGAGAGAGAGAGAAACTGACCTGCAGCACATGCCCCACAGCTCCTTTGATGCTCTTGGCTCCCCCTGTCCCAGGAGAGGCAGTGAGGCCCAGGATCTGTGGCAGCCGCCTCTCCCCCTTCAGCTTCTGCGCCACGTAGCGCCCCATGATCTTATTATAGACACCGTCCTTATGCGTGTGGTGGCACTCATCAATGATCAGCAGAGTGAACTCTATGGTGGGAGAAAGGAACACAATGGTATTGTGACCTCAATGGAATACAATGGTCTTACTGTATAATAGTTCAACATATGGTTTAAACCTAAGATTTGGACCAGTCTTTTAGGTGTGTTAGCTTAGGTTCCAGAGCTTTAGTGTGTCAGGTATAGATACTCTTTATCATGTAGTGTCTGTCAATTGGGATTGATACCAAGGGCTACTGGTGCACAGTGGAACAAAGCCTGGGAGCCATTTTACAACAACCTAACTTCTGAATAATTAGTAACAAGTAGCGTGTACTACACATACCTCACAGTAATAACATGATTCAATATGTGGTAGGCAGCAGAGTAGCCACTCACGTGAGAGCTCGACATGTTTTCCCTCCTCCTGGTTGGTCAGGGCATTCTCCAGTATCTGATGACCAGGTCAGAGTTCTTGACCTCGCAGCCAAAGAAGTCCTTCTGGTCACAGTCCCCACTGATAGACACCAGGCTATAGTCCCGACCCAGGTAGGGTTTGAACTCTTTGTTGTAGTGCTGGTCTACCAAATGAACCTGGAAAACATAATGTAAACTGTAATGTCCCACTGTTTAGATTGCTTCTCTTTTTAAGAACTGAGGTCGGGGCATTCATATACATATACATACTCAGAAGTATGCTGGCATTACATGGTTCACATGGTATATCACTCCCACTATCTGGCTACTGTAAAACATGGAACTGGAATCCCACAGTACGAATACACGGACTGGATTATGGCATAATGTTCATTACATTACATCAACAACAGTTAGCCATGGTTTCCATGGGAAGAGCAGAACATTTATTTTCTGGCTTTGTATAGGATTAACAACACACCCATACTAAAGGTCAGACTACCTAGATAAAATTACACGGGTGGGTCAGTTATCTGGCCAGTTACTCTGAAACAACTGCTAAATAGGTCCAAAGCTCTATTAACCCCTCCCTACCTACCTTGTTTACCAGCACGGCCACCTTAGCTCCAGGGTTATTCTCCAGATGTTTTTTGGCCACATATACAGCAGCCCGGGTCTTTCCTCCTCCGGTGGGCAGCCAGATGATGATGTTCTCCCCTCGGAGAGCCCTCTGAACCACCTCCTCCTGGTACCCATACAGCCCAAAGTCTGCCATCCTACTGGTCTACTGGTCCACACACAACACCTGACTCCTTGTCCTTAGAAATAAAAACACTCATTAGACAAAAGGCACCACAAGGCTATTTTTAAACTGAAATGCAAAACACACTGCAAATGTCCTGCTACATGTCCTTACAGTACTACAACTTAATACTACTACCATTTGTGGCAGTCTGCTATATATGAAGTCAAGCCATTTTAAAACTCAGCTCACCAAGTGTTTCTGAAGCAGCTCTATGTTTTGGATCAGCAGCAGATAATGTCCATGGTCCGTTGTGGCCAGGTTTTGAGTACAGAGGGGTTTTCACTGATGAAGATCCACCGGACTGACACCCAAATAGAAAAATGAAACCAAAAGCACTTCCATCTCTTGTGAAGAGGGGGTCCTATTCAAGGGAGTTCTTGAGGTCCAACAAAGTATGTCTAAGTAAAAGAAGTGACACAAGGATATGAATTACGGGAAGATTAGAAGAGTTGTAGAGATATTAATACATGTAAGGAGCCGTTTCAGTCATGGAATCTAGTACTGTAGGTCTACCAAACTGCAGATGTGTTAATCTAGTGGTATTGTATTGAGAGGGACTGGTATGTTTGTAACTATTTGCAGTCCAGAAGAAAGCCGTTGCAGATTTCTGTCGGCCCCTGACAAAGCACCCAGAGCCCTTAATGGGCCCCATTCTTACCAGCTGTGACATCAGGAAAACAAAACTGCAAGTCACATTGGGAAACACCCTTACAGCATGTCTGAATGGCATTTAACCCTGCTGAATTAATATTAATAAGCCATTTAGCAGACGCTTTTATCCAAAGCGACTTACAGTCATGCGTGCATACATTTTTGTGTATGGGTGGTCCCGGGGATCGAACCCACTACCTTGGCGTTACAAGCGCCGTGCTCTACCAGCTGAGCTACAGAGGACCACTTATGGTCACACCTACTAAACAACACTGCATGGTTACTGGAACATAAAAACACATTACTGTATACTGTAACTAGCTGCCATCTTATAAGGTAATATTAAGCACAGACATCTTTTACTATAAAAACTTTATTTTCATGAACAGTAATACAGTAAAGAGCTCTTCAAACCATATAACTAAAAGAAACTGTAGCAATCTTAATATTTTAACATTTCACTCACACAGTATTTTCAGAATCTTAATGCAGCATACATAGGTAGATTGAGAGATACATAACTGACAACCCTGAATAACGAAACACTGACATCACTTTAATTGCTCAAAGCAAGTCATGATTCAAGTATACAATAAACACACACACACAACAGTTCAGTGGAATACTCAACCACCCAGCACAGACCAGTCATTTCCCCCACAACGTTTTACAAAATAGCAGAGAACCAAAGGCATCTCAAGAGGCAGACAATCAATCAGACACTGACCATGAACAAGAAGTGGGTTTGTGTGAATAGTCATGGCCATTTTAGTAAAAATATAACAGAAATTGATGCAGATTATAGTTCTACACCATGCAATACTGCTTGTGAGTATGGAGTGAATACCAAACCGGACACTTGTTTTTTGTGTGTTTGTCAGCCATTATCATAACAACACAATGCATATCCAACATAGAAGAGAGACAGAATCAGCAGGGAGGGTAAGTGCTGTGCATCCTCCACATACTGTATTGACTGGGCTCTATGGCCTTTCAGTGAAATACTGACATATCAAATGGTCATGTTCACCACTGTGGTTGGATCCTGTACTTCCATCAGAAACAGGTTATTTCTAGGACAAACAGAAACCTAAACAAAAGGGTGGCACAGTAACCCTCAGAATAGTCTCCCTAGGCAGATGGGTTGGCTCCCACATTAACAATGCTCCTGCTGTTGCCCTTGGTCTGGGATTCCAGAGACTACACTCAGATCAGACAACACCATTAAAACAACAATGACACACTACTACGCCATCTCTGCTATTTCCCAAAGAAAAACAACCATGTTTGAGATCAGTGACATGGCCATACTGGCCCAGAAGAGAATGGGAAAAGAACAGTATAGACGACTGACTACTTACATTAGGCCCAAGTAACAGGTGAAATAAAAAATAAATAAAAAGTTCAACATACAGTAGTTGTCGGGAAATTATTTGAGGGCAACCATTAAGTTTAAACGTATTGGTAATATGGACGTTTTTCTACTGACCAATCACATGATGTCAAATCCAACATAATGTTGTAAGTTGCTCTGGCGGCAGGTAGCTTAGTGGTTAAGAGCATTGTGCCAGTAACCGAAAGTTCGCTGGTTCTAATCCCCGAGCTCACTAGGTGAAAAATCTGTCGATGTGCTCTTGAGCAAGGCACTTAACCCTAATTGCTCCTGTAAGTCGCTCTGGATAAGAGCGTCTGCTAAATGACTAAAATGGATAAGAGCGTCTGCTAAATGACTAAAATGTCAATGTAATGTCAGACAGGGATATCTATGATCACGTTTCAGGCTGACTACATTTCAGTTGTTGCATTGTATCAACCAATGGTTGCGTTTCCTGTTACATGATGTGGTAACTGATTGTTAAATACCTATCCAGGCCTTGTGAGATCTGGCAGGCGTCTGCGATGTAGTCAGCCTGGAACGTGACTGTAACCTGACTTTGACAATGTGAAGAGTCTGAACATGTCTTGTGTTCTAACTCAAGGGCACATTGTATTTCTACCCTCCAAGTCTACTGGCCTCTTTTCAAGTGTATGTCAGTACAGGAAGGCAACAACGGCATAGGTCCCCAAGTTCAGCCTACTCACGTTTCCATGTCAGTACCAAACATAAAACTCCCATCTTGAGGAGCTGTGAGTGTGAATGTCTAAGCGGGCATTATTTTATCCGATTGAGAAACAATTCAGTGAAAATGCCATCCTATAATTTGAACGTAACCTATGTGGAAAGTTTGACATGATCTGCTGCGGGACCAATCATTTTGGTACAGGAATAGGTTGCATTCTTGAGCAAGAATGAAACCAGAATGAGACAGCAACACACAGAGATTCTATACTACAGAGGGTAGTGAGAGAGAGATAGATGGAGACAGACAGAGAGGGAGGGATTGATGGAGTCATTTCGACAGATTAACTAACTTAACTGGCCCATAGAGCCTTTCCAATAACCTCCACAATTTTATCATCATACCCCACAGCTCCCTTCACCCACCAGTAATACAAACATGCATAAACACGCACAGCCATTCATAAAGGCTTCCTAAAAGAAAAGACAAGGAAAAAAGGGTTAAAATATGGCTAGCAATGATCCCCTGACTATGTCATCACAAGACAGTGTGTATGGTGTGTGTGACGAACGCTCCTTCCTGCTGTTCCACAGTGGGGCTGTTGTGCATGGTGACCTGTGACCCTAGCTTCACTTCTCAATCAAGCCCCCTTCCTTCAGCTTGAAGTAGAAGAACTTCTCCAGTGTGTTGGCACACTTGCAGTACTCGCTGTCCGGGGGGTTGTATTCACGGCAGTTGGTAATGACGCGCTGCAGGTCTGCTATGAACAGCTTCTTGGTCACGTAGTATCTGTTCTTCAGCCTCTCCGTCATGGTCTTCAGATCTACAGGAAGGAGGGAGAGTGGAGAGGGGGACAAGTAGGTTATATTTGAAATATTCCTTCAGCGGCTTTACCGACATATCCAGACAGACTTACAATTAAAAGCGCATCGAGTTGGTGAAACATGGAATGCTTTTTTATATTTCAATATCAAAATTTGTTCAAATAAGTAGATAATTGTCATGGCTGGGACATATAAACAAGCCAGGGAATAATGAGAGGATGATATACTTACCAATGGGGAAGCGTATGATCTCGTAGTAGTCTGGAGCCTCAGACTTTTTCACAGGTTCCATGAAGGGCCAGGCATCAGGGTGAGTCTGGGAGAGGAACACAACCACAGTTATGACTTCCTTTCTGAATCCCAATTGGTCCCCTATTGAGTGCACTACTTTTGATCAGGGATTATATAGGGAATAGGTTGCCATTTGGGACACAGATCAGTCTGACCACTCCTAAGGTTGACCACTGACTGGGGTGCTTGTCAGTGTCTTACCTTGACCTGGGCCAGGAGATTCTTCAGCATGTTGTACAACACGTCAGGGTCTTTCAACTCTTTCCTACAAGACAGGATAGGTAATAGTATATCAATTCAATGACAAATGAGTGTGATTGTAAATGCTGCCAGTTGTTTTATGACAATACGGCATATAATTGTTTTTATTGCTGAATGACCAAACATTCAGCTTACACTTTCTCCTTGGCACTAGGCTTCCAGCCTGTCTCCCCTAGAGAGAGAAAAAGGGAGAGAAAACTGAAAACATGACATCAGACAAGGCATTAATAAGTCTGTTCCCTGAACATGGTATTGAAAGGACCCACACACACTTACTGATGCCAGGGATGCTCTCCACAGGGATCTGCCGTACCCCCTCTTTGAAGCAGGTGAGTCCTGGGTACACCTTCCTGATCTGGGTCTGCTTCCTCTCGATCAGCTTCTTAATGATCTGACCAGTCATGGAAACACAGGGACACGTTGACCAAAACACACCAACATGGACATTAACACTGTCCTTTCATCAACAAATGGAGCTGGAGGAAGGTAGAGGTGCATAACTGTCCACTGACATTCACCTCAACCTGTGTGCCCCACAATGTGAGGACTTCCCACAGAGAGTTATCTCACCTCTTTCTGCCTCTTGATGATATGAGATAGCTCTGTGTAGGGGATTCTGGGATTTAGCTCACACTCCATGAGGGTAGCCCCCTCGTAGTCCTTGATGTAACCAAGGTAACGACTCTTCGTCACTTTGATGTCTTTGGAAAATCCCTGTGATGACAAAACAAGCCAGAGGGGAGAGGTCAGAGGTGAGGTAGAGAGAGAGGTACATGTTATCATCCTATACCATACCTGCTTCTTGAAGTAGCCAATGGCGTACTCATCAGCGTAGGTGAGGAAGTACAGGATGCTGTGCTTGATGTGGTACTCCTTTAGGTGGTTCATCAGGTGAGTACCGTAGCCCTGAAACCACAATGGCAAACAATCAGGGGAAAATGTCGGCCTCTTGGTCCAACACATACATTCAAACTCTGACAGATACCGTGAGTACAATAACAAGCCATTAAGTCCAACTTACCCAGCTAATTTATGTCAGTATTTGTGCTGTTGCATGTAAAGGAGAGGTTTGTCCATACCTTGACTTGCTCGTTGGATGTGACGGCACAAAAGACGATCTCTGTAAAGCCCTGGGTTGGGAACATCCTGAAACAGATGCCCCCGATGACACGGCCATCCTTGATTAGGGCCAGCGTCTTGTGCTTCCTGGACAGAGAACAGTCCAAGAGAGTGGGGAGAAATGGTCAAAAAAAGCTCATTTCAAGAAGCTTCACTGAAGACATAACAGGTGAGAGAAACTGTTAAACTGTCTACGTACGGGTCAAACACTAGGCGTGTGATGTACTCTTTGGGCATGCGAGGCAGCTGGTGGGAGAAGACGTTCTGCAAGCCCACCAGCCACATCAGGATCTTCTTGTTGGACTTCTGGGAAAGAGAGTTCCCTATGACATGGAACTCTATGATGCCCCGCCTCTCCTCCAGCCTGGCTGTCTCATCACGAGCAGCATTGGCAGACAGCAGACTCGTCTAGCAGAGAGTGACAGTGATTATCAACATAGTTCATTATTATATTCATTCTAACAAACATCCCGTTTCCATACTTAGATGTTAGACTTGATCAAACATTTCAGTCAACATAAATATTCATGTTGCACTGGCGAATGGACATTAAATGACGTGTCTCAGTCTTGGGCAGCACTTACCTCTGGGCCCAACATGGCAGCCGGGTCAGTGATGGTCATCATTACCTCGTTGACCAACTCCATGGGGATGTCGCCCATCACCCTGATCCTCTTGGCGTCCTCCAGGGTCAGAGCTTCTGGAAGCTTCCTCTTCTCTCCTGAGGGGAAACAGTACAAAACATTACTATAACCACCATGAATTTATATGATGTTTATGTGTCTGAGGCTATCACACGGAGGCATTGGAAATACAAGCTCCCACATCAACAGGCAAGACATAAAAACAAACGTCAGCTACTACTTCACACCCAGTACAAAGCAAAAGTTAGCTTGGCGGGGCTGCCAGAGTTACTGACCTGTTATGGGCTCGGTCACGCCAGAGTCCAGCCCCAGACTGCCTAGCGAAGAGCCACTGTTCATGCCCTTAGAGATGGAGGGCGAACCCGACACTGCAGCAGGGCTGATCACTGCCAGGATCAGAAACACAGGACAATGACCGAGACCAGACAGGATTATTGAAAATGGAGAGAGGGAAAAGTATCATATTATCACACATTACATGTTGTACAACCTATAAGTGCCTTTATGGATCTTATGAGAACCACTTATTTAGTTGTAACAGGTACCCCCTACCTAACTGGTGACCCAGCTGGCCCCCCTCTGAGGCAGGCATGGTGAAGTCAGCCTCCCAGATGGGAGAGTTTTCCCCATAGATCTCCTCCTCTAGCATAGACAGAAACCTGGGACACAAACACTTTGTTACAATCCACAGATTCACAGCATCCATCTCACTCACTCCAGAATCTTGGTTTGATTGTAACTCGAGGGAGAAACACAATAAGTATCAACGTGACACCACGTACTTGGGAAAGTGTGTGAGGATTAGTGTGCGTTTCTCTGGTAGGAGCTTGTCCTTCTCCACTCTGAACTTCTCCAGGAGCTGGCGGCGCGTCACGGTGAAGATTGACTTGACAACCACCTGGGTGGTCTCATAGCGCGGCAGGCTGTCGTTACTCTGGGGGACATGGCAGTAGCACAGCCACCTGGGAAACAAGACACAGATTAGATTACAGTAGTTGTGAGTCACTTTTGATGGGAACAAAAGGAGAAGTCAGCAGTGAGACCTCTACATTAACAGAAAATAAACAAGATGCAATACAACAACAAAAAACAAGATGCAATACATTGCAAAAAAACAAACATTTTCCACAACAGATGTCACACACACCTGGTGTAGTCCACTTTGTAGGCTGTGCCATCATCCTTCTGGGACCGCTGGCGGAACTGTGTGGGAGTCTCCAGCTTCCAGTAGTTGAGGCACAGGAGGAACATCTTGGAGAGCTCAAACATTGTCTGCCTCTCTCTGGGTGCCAGGTGGCTGAATTTGTACTGAACGAAGTTCAACACTCCCTGAGAAACAAAATAAAACAAACTTGTACAAAAAGTATTTTACTGTTGGGCAAGAAGGAAAGAACAGCTTGACAAACAGGTAGGAAGGAGACTTGTCTACCTGCTCTATGTTGGGCTTCTGAAAGGGGGGACTCCCCAATGATCCCTCCACTATCGGCTGACTCATCTGCAAGATGCATTTTCTCAGCAGCTGGGGGATAGAGATGAAAAGAGAGAGAGGGTCAAGATGTGCAAAGCCAGATATTGACTCCAGTGGCAGGAAAGTGGCGGTTATGGCCATTTACACTTGTCTGTCTGGTTGGAATGGAGGGAAGTGATGTCATACCTTGAAGAGGTAGAAGTAGACCTGCTTGGTGTCAGTGTCCTCCTCCTTGTGCACAGACATAAAGAGGTTCTCCACATCCACCACCATCCCCAGCAGCCTGTTGATCTCCTCCTCTGACACGTTCTCTAGGTGGGACACATGGGCCGCTGCACAGGAGGGGTTCAATAACAGATCAGCATCTTAAAGTGTCAATCAGAAGTTGAAACAATAACAAAGGAACTCCACACAACTGTTTCGGTAAAAAGTTTAAGAATGGGGCTGGAGAAAAGTAACTACTCTCAAATTCATAGACAGAGCTACGTATGCAAGGACTGACCATCCATGATATTAAAATGATTGTTTTAACCATGTTTTTAGGCTATACAGTGTTTCTTTACATTTACATTGTTTACAAACATTGGAGTAAAACAAGCTTATATTTTGGGTTCTGATGGGGTAGGACAGTTGAACTAAGCTCATTAAGCATTTATAAGTTATAGTCTTCAAGAATCAATAGGTACATATCATTAATTTATAAGCACAAAAATGGATGTAGCAACTGCTGACTGCCCCTTTAAAGGGGGAATAGCTAAGGATTGTTACTTTACTACTCACTCAATAAAGAGATGAGGCTGAAACCTACATTGTGCAATTTATATGATCATAATTGCTATTATGGAATAGCATACACATTCTATATCTATGATGTGTATTGATGACATTAGGTTCAGTGTGATCATGAAGCATATCTATCCTTCAAACTAGTGTTGAGTCATAAGGCAGCCTACCCAGGGCATGCCCGCAGCTGCGGCAGGACTCGCTCAGGCTGGCCGCTTGTTGCTGTAAATCCATACTACGGGTGGCTGTCGGCGGTTGTGGGTTCTTCCAGCCATTGCACTTGCATGTGTCACTAGCCTAAAGATAAGAGGAAAATAAATCAGAAGCCCACACTAGCATAATAAAACAGATTCATGCTAGTTGGCTGCCTAGCTAGCTACTACCAAAGTTGGTTAGCCTTGCTGTTGCTAACTATATTCTTGACAGTAACGTTAGCTACGCATGTACGCCATATACATTTATGAAGGATATTATTGCATGTTAGAAACCAAATGCAAATGATAATGGTGTTTTGTTTCTGTTTGTTTAGACGGTTGTGCAAGTAGGGGAAATGGCTAGTTAGCTAGTAATTGTTTTGGTGAACTTGGCTATGCTAGCTAGCCTAGCCATATAGCTAACGTTAGCTATTTAGCTACCTTGCAAGCGGAGAAGACTCCGAGTTTCTCGAGCTTTTTCGCCCATGGAAAAGCTCTGACTTGGGCTTATTTCTGACTCGCCCGCTGTTGTTGGCTAAGACCTGGTCTGACTGGGTCACTGTTCCCCGATCCAGATCCCGCCCCAGCAGTCCCACCAGACTGAGCTTGATGTAGCCGGGGTTGCAAGACAGCTGAATGGCGGGTAGCTACTGGTAACTTTTAGCAACTGTGGTTAGTTGTTTCCAATGTTATTTCACGCTTAAGAGTACCTGTAATTGAGCCAGCTAGCTACCTACCATTCAGCTGTTTTTCTAACCTCATTATCCGAGGCATTAACGTTAGGTGGTTGGTAGCTGCTGTACTTAATTACAGCTACTGATTGCAGTCTGCCACCCAGATAGCTGGCGTTGGGTAAGTTTGGCTTTATACATAGCTTGGGCTTTGTCGAGTAAGGCTTAAACTATGTATTTAGATTGTAGTTAGGTATTATAGGTAGGCATCGTGGGCTGTATATTATTAGGTATTATAGGTAGGCATCGTGGGCTGTTGTGGGTAGTTGTTGTATGTAGTTATTGTAGGTTACTTTTGTATTCGGCGGTGCCGGGTGTAACACGAAGCTAGCTAGCTAACTCACCTCCTGGACTAGCTGGCTAGTAGCTATTAGCAACGGTAGCAACTAAATACAATATCCTTTTAGCCAGCTACATTCGTTCGCAGCGACGCCGTTTTTCAAACAAAGTCAACACAGAAGCCATTGCTAGCTAGCCAACACTACCAGCTAGCTGTACTGTAGTAGCTAAATACAATATC
Source organism: Coregonus lavaretus (assembly GCF_964263955.1). Classification (NCBI taxonomy): domain Eukaryota; kingdom Metazoa; phylum Chordata; class Actinopteri; order Salmoniformes; family Salmonidae; genus Coregonus; species Coregonus lavaretus. Next base: position 200,249 of record NW_028163316.1, read on the forward strand.
TTTGTGCTAGCTAGCCAACGTTTAATCATTGCTGCGTTATGAAAGAACTAGACGACACGGACACGAATTATCTGTTTAGTGTAGACCACCACTACTACTGTAGACCACTACTTTGTATCCTTTTCTCTCTCGCTCTCCTCCAACACTACTCACTCTGCCCCTACACAGATGGTAACGCGCCGCCGCAACCTTCGCTCTCTCTCTCCCACTACTCTCTCCTCTTCCATCCTATCATCTCTTCCCTCTGCTCAAGCCTTCTCCCTCCAATCTCCTGATTCTGCCTCCTCAACCCTCCTCTCCTCCCTTTCTGCATCCTTTGACTCCCTGTGTCCCCTATCCTCCCGGCCGGCTCGGTCCTCCCCTCCAGCTCCGTGGCTTGATGACTCATTGCGAGCTCACAGAACAGAGCTCCGGGCAGCTGAGCGGAAATGGAAGAAAACTAAACTCCCTGCCGACCTGGCATCTTTTCACTCCCTCCTCTCTACATTTTCTTCATCTGTTTCTGCTGCTAAGGCCACTTTCTACCACTCTAAATTCCAAGCATCTGCCTCTAACCCTAGGAAGCTCTTTGCCACATTCTCCTCACTGCTGAATCCTCCCCCCCACCCCCCACCCCTCCTCCCTCTCTGTGGATGACTTCGTCAACCACTTTGAAAAGAAGGTTGACGACATCCGATCCTCGTTTGTTAAGTCTAATGACACTGCTGGTCCTGCTCACACTGCCCTACCCTATGCTTTGACTTCTTTCTCCCCTCTCTCTCCAGATAAAATCTTGCGACTAGTGACTGCAGGCCGCCCAACAACCTGCCCGCTTGACCCCATCCCCTCCTCTCTTCTCCAGACCATCTCCGGTGACCTTCTCCCCTACCTCACCTCGCTGATCAACTCATCCTTGACCGCTGGCTATGTCCCTTCCGTCTTCAAGAGAGCGAGAGTTGCACCCCTTCTCAAAAAACCAACACTCGATCCCACTGATGTCAACAACTACAGACCAGTATCCCTTCTTTCTTTTCTTTCCAAAACTATTGAGCGTGCCGTCTTTAGCCAACTCTCTTGCTATCTCTCTCAGAATGACCTTCTTCATCCAAACCAGTCAGGTTTCAGGACTGGTCATTCAACTGAGACTGCTCTTCTCTGTGTCACGGAGGCTCTCCGCACTGCTAAAGCTAACTCTCTCTCCTCTGCTCTTGTCCTTCTAGACCTGTCTGCTGCCTTTGATACTGTGAACCATCAGATCCTCCTCTCCACCCTCTCCGAGCTGGGCATCTCCGGCACGGCTCACTCCTGGATTGCGTCCTACCTGACCGGTCGCTCCTACCAAGTGGCGTGGCGAGAAGCTGTCTCCGCACCACGTGCTCTCACCACTGGTGTCCCCCAGGGCTCAGTTCTAGGCCCTCTCCTTTTCTCCCTATACACCAAGTCACTTGGCTCTGTCATATCCTCACATGGCCTCTCCTATCATTGCTACGCTGACGATACACAACTAATCTTCTCCTTTCCCCCTTCTGATAACCAGGTGGCGAATCGGATCTCTGCATGTCTGGCAGACATATCAGTATGGATGACGGATCACCACCTCAAGCTGAACCCTGGCAAGACGGAGCTGCTCTTCCTCCCGGGGAAGGACTGCCCGTTCCATGATCTCGCCATCACGGTTGACAACTCCGTTGTGTCCTCCTCCCAGAGTGCGAAGAGCCTTGGCGTGACCCTGGACAACAACCTGATGTTCTCCGCTAACATCAAGGCGGTGACCCGATCCTGCAGGTTCATGCTCTACAACATTCGGAGAGTACGACCCTGCCTTACACAGGAAGCGGCACAGGTCCTAATCCAGGCACTTGTCATCTCCCGTCTGGATTACTGCAACTCGCTGTTGGCTGGGCTCCCTGCCTGTGCCATTAAACCCCTACAACTCATCCAGAATGCCGCAGCCCGTCTGGTGTTCAACCTTCCCAAGTTCTCTCACGTCACCCCCCTCCTCCGCACACTCCACTGGCTTCCAGTTGAAGCTCGCATCCGTTACAAGACCATGGTGCTTGCCTATGGAGCAGTGAGGGGAACGGCACCTCCGTACCTTCAGGCTCTGATCAGTCCCTACACCCAAACGAGGGCATTGCGTTCATCCACCTCTGGCCTGCTGGCTCCCCTTCCTCTGCGGAAGCATAGTTCCCGCTCAGCCCAGTCAAAACTGTTCGCTGCTCTGGCACCCCAATGGTGGAACAAGCTCCCTCACGACGCCAGGACAGCGGAGTCACTCACCACCTTCCGGAGACATTTGAAACCCCACCTCTTTAAGGAATACCTGGGATAGGATAAAGTAATCCTTCTACCCCCCCCCCCAAAAAAAATAATAAAAAATAATAATAATAATTGTAAAGTGGTTATCCCACTGGCTATAGGGTGAATGCACCAATTTGTAAGTCGCTCTGGATAAGAGCGTCTGCTAAATGACGTAAATGTGCCCTTGAGCAAGGCACTTAACCCTAATTGCTCCTGTAAGTCGCTCTGGATAAGAGCGTCTGCTAAATGACTAAAATGTAAATGTAAATGTCTGTGCCGCCGGGTCCGACATATCAAAACGCACGCTTCACTGCAGCCTGTTCCACTCAATGGTACGTATACACATCATTGGTTCCACTCCACCCCTTTTTTGGGTCGCTCACCTCTCCCCTCGCCCTGGATTTGAAGAAAGGCAGTATGGGTACTGTAGTCTCAGTGGCCCCTGCAGTCTGCCTAAAGTATTGAAAGTAGCCGGAATTGTCAAAGTTTGCAATGAAAACATACAAATGCATTTACATAGAACAATACAGAATTACACTGTGTTGAATTAGCTACACTATTTATTGACCACCATTGAGTATAAATTCTACTTTAACGATCCAGTAGAGGTCAGTAGAGCACACTAACTTTCTAACTTCAATGAGGACTGTTGTGAGAGGTTCTTGTGTAACATGTAGGATAAATAATCGAAATAACTTAAAATGTGTACTTATCCCTTTGCGTTTGAAATGAAAGGTTTCAGCTTTGGGGCAACAGCTGTTTACAATTAGTCTGGTAAAGTAAAATCTGCCCCAGCCATTACTGTCATGTCAGAGAGAGAGCAAAGGGGTTTTGGCCAACTAAATCCACTGGCGGGACGACGACGACCACATTTACATTTACATTACATTTTAGTCATTTAGCAGACGCTCTTATCCAGAGCGACTTACAGGAGCAATTAGGGTTAAGTGCCTTGCTCAAGGGCACATTTACGTCATTTAGCAGACGCTCTTAAACAGAGCGACTCACAAATTGGTGCATTCACCCTATAGGCAGTGGGATAACCACTTTACAATTTTGGGGGGGGGGGGGGGTACCTATCCCAGGTATTCCTTAAAGAGGTGGGGTTAAAGAGGTGGGGTTTCAAATGTCTCCGGAAGGTGGTGAGTGACTCCGCTGTCCTGGCGTCGTGAGGGAGCTTGTTCCACCATTGGGGTGCCAGAGCAGCGAACAGTTTTGACTGGGCTGAGCGGGAACTATGCTTCCGCAGAGGAAGGGGAGCCAGCAGGCCAGAGGTGGATGAACGCAATGCCCTCGTTTGGGTGTAGGGACTGATCAAAGCCCGAAGGTACAGAGGTGCCGTTCCCCTCACTGCTCCATAGGCAAGCACCATGGTCTTGTAGCGGATGCGAGCTTCAACTGGAAGCCAGTGGAGTGTGTGGAGGAGGGGGGTGACGTGAGAAAACTTGGGAAGGTTGAACACCAGACAGGCTGCGGCATTCTGGATGAGTTGTAGGGGTTTAATGGCACACGACTGTGGAGCAGGAATGTGAGGAATTCAGTCAGACCATAGTGTGAGATTTTTCAGCAGAAAGAATCTCACTGAGCTCAGCTGGCTTCTTAGACTGATGAGGATCTATTGATGAGATTGAGAATTAGAGAAGATCGAGAATTAGAGAACAAAGGCTTCTGTATGACTGGAAACAACTACGGTACGCCCAACATGTCGGTAAAGATACTCATAGCTGTTAGGTGAAAACTAAGTGAAAAATCTTCTACTCGAATACCCATTGTCATACAACAAATGAGAAGACAGGCAGACAATGAGATACCTTCCCCCTTATTTATTGGTAAAATTACAATGTTGTTTTGCTTTGTTTACCCCTGCCCTCCCCATGTCCCCCATCTCACAGCAGTGACAGCTGCAGGTACTGTTGTGCTAATCATTGATGTCATAACAGACGATCCCTCCCCGATATGAAAAAGTAAAAAAAGAACAGAGAAAAAGAAAAGCAAAAGAAACTGATAAAATCTGAAATCACAAGAGATGACAGAACCAGTGCACCCCATACCAGAGAATCTTCAGAAACAAAATAATTGTATACAAATAAAAAAGACATCTTTACATGACAAAAATAATTGAGGATGACAAAGTATCATGTTGAGATTGGGAAGGTATTGTATTGACAGTAACTACTGATTGGTTACATATTTGAAGAAAATAATTATACAAATAATAGCAACATGTTTTCAATACACAATTGTGATTTTGGTCAGGAAAACAAATCTTGCTTTGTGTTTTATTCCACTTCGTCATTGTATATGAATGATTCAGAGACATTATATTAATGCTAAAAATGACTTATTGGTGACAATGATGTTAATGCACTATGTATATGGTTGGATATCATAGATTAATGATTGGAAAACCTTAGGTGGTCTAGTCTTTGAAATCATACTGTTTAACTTGTGCCAAAAATAAGTGAAAGTAATAACAATAATAATAACAATGTAATAGTTCAGTTCATCTACACAACTGCTATATCTGGAAGGAAACAACTGTTCTCCTAACTCCTTATTTGGGGTTGAGGAGTTGAACACTCTCCCTTCTTTTGCCCAAGGGTGACGATCGGGAACAAGACAAAATTAAATCATGAGAATTGCTACATTCACCCACCACCAAACTAAACAGGGTTAGAACAGTGACAGAAGACATACGTTGAAATACTGTAGTATTATGGTAAAGAAATGACAAGAGAGAGGGAGAGACAGAAAGGAGAGGGCCAAAGAGCCTGTTCATTATTCCTCCCAGTTGCGTTTGATTTTTTATTTTTCTTACAGAAATACAGTGAAACAAAGAAGAACAGTGCTCTGTTAAGTGCGATTGGTAAGGATTGATATTTTTTTCCTCCCTAAGTGGGGTTGTTGTTTTTTGCCTGGGTGTTGTCAGATGTCCATAGTTTCGTTGCAGATAATGGGGTTGTTATGTCCTCGGGTAAGTTAAAACAGTTGTAGGTCATCATGTTGGTCATAATTGTGTCATTTGTCTGTTGGTCGGATCATTGGAACCTTGGAGTTGTGTGTTGACAGTTGATTGGCCTGTGAGCTGGTTTGCTTATCAGTTGATCGGTGCAGTATTGGTGCATGGTGGTTGGTCAGACCGTCGGTTGGTTTGACCGTGGGATGTGTTTGTCAGCTGGTCTGGTCAGTTGGTTGATACTGCAGGTTGGTTGGTGTGTCGGTCCAGTTGGTTAGTTCCCACCTCCACAGCACTTGCTACCACCAGCCTGTGGGGCGGCTTCCTGCAGATCCACTCCTGCCCGGCCACTGGCCCGGCCACTGGCTCCACCTGCTGGCTCGTTCTTAGGAAGCTTCTTGGCTACAGGAGAAGGACAAAAAGAAACAGTGAGTAGGAAGCCTTCATGGTTTCTACACATTTAATTTGTTCTGGGAAGAAATGTACACCGAGTATACAAAACATTATGAACACCTGCTCTTTCCATGACAGACTGACCAGGTGAAAGCTATGATCCCTTATTGATGTCAATTGTTAAATCCACTTCAAAATCAAGCGTAGATGAAGGAGAGGAGACATGTTAAAGACAGATGTTTAAGCCTCGAGACAGTTGAGACATGGATTGTGTATGTGTGACAAAGGAGATGATTGTGGACTACAGGAAAAAGAAGAGGACTGAGCACACCCCCATTCTCATCGACGGGGCTGTAGTGGAGCAAGTTGAAAGCTTTAAGTTCCTTGGTGTCCACATCACCAACAAACTAAGATGGTCCAAGCACACCAAGACAGTTGTGAAGAGGGCACGACAAAACCTATTCCCACTAAGGAGACTGAAAATATTTGGCATGGGTCCTCAGATACTCAAAAGGTTCTACAGCTGCACCATCGAGAGCATCCTGACTGGTTGCATCAGTCAGGTTCTACAACTGCTAAAAAGGTTCAACTACAACTAAAAATTGTCAAAGACTACAGCCACCCTAGTCATAGACTGTTCTCTCTGCTACCGCATGGCAAGCGGTACCGGAGCGCCAAGTCTAGGTCCAAGAGGCTTCTAAACAGCTTCTACCCCCAAGTCATGAGACTCCTGAACATCTAATCAAATAGCTACCCAGACTATTTGCATTGGTATTCTTTCTTAAAATTGCATTGTTGGTTAAGGGCTTGTAAGTAAACATTTCACTGTAAGGTCTACACCTGTTGTATTCGGCGCATGTGACAAATAACATTTGATTTGTGTATGTGCTGGGTTTGGATTGTGTATGTGCTGGGTTTTTCACGCTTAACAGTTTGCTGTGTATATCAAGAATGGTCCACCACCCAAAGATCATCGAGCCTACTTGACATAACTGTCGAAAGCATTGGAGTCAACATGGGCCAGCATCCCTATGGAACGCTTGACACCTTATAGAGTCAATGCCCCAAAGAATTTAGGCTGTTCCGAGGGCAAAAGCGGGGGTGCAACTCAATATTAGGAAGGTGTTCCTAATGTTTGATATACTCAGTGTATACATGCACACATAATAATGTGGTACACGTACCTATGGCCATAAAGATCTCATTGACGTTCATGGCCGTCTTGGCTGAAGTCTCCATGAAGAGCAAACTGTTGTCATCTACGTACGCTTGTGCTTCCTACAAAAAAACAAAGGAAGGACAGAGATCTTTAGAGGTCTATCACAAACATATAGATACACTCAGTAATAACCCAAAGCTTTGAGAGTTTGTGAGCATTCATGAATATCAACAGAAATGATAAAAATGTCATTTGTAGACATTCTACTGTTTAAACAACCTTAACATTTTCCACTAATAGTCCAGTGGGAGCAGCATCTAACTGTTAGGAGTTCCTCAGTACCTGGAAGTCCACAGCTCTTTTGTTGGAAAGGTCAGCTTTGTTCCCTGCCAGTGCAATGACGATGTTGGGGCTGGCTTGTCGTTGGAGCTCCTTCACCCAGTTCTTTGCGCGTGTGAATGTATCCTGCACAGGAAAAAAACACTTGTGATTTGATGAAATACACTGCTCAAAAAAATAAAGGGAACACTAAAATAACACATCCTAGATCTGAATGAATGAAATAATCTTATTAAATACTTTTTTCTTTACATCGTTGAATGTGCTGACAACAAAATCACACAAAAATTATCAATGGAAATCAAATGTATCAGTTTGTGGTGCAACGTGGCGTTGGTGGATGGAGCGAGACATGATGTCCCAGATGTGCTCAGTTGGATTCAGGTCTGGGGAACGGGCGGGCCAGTCCATAGCATCAATGCCTTCCTCTTGCAGGAACTGCTGACACACTCCAGCCACATGAGGTCTATCATTGTCTTGCATTAGGAGGAACCCAGGGCCAACCGCACCAGCATATGGTCTCACAAGGGGTCTGAGGATCTCATCTCGGTACCTAATGGCAGTCAGGCTACCTCTGGCGAGCACATGGAGGGCTGTGCGGCCCCCCAAAGAAATGCCCCCCCACACCATGACTGACCCACCGCCAAACCGGTCATGCTGGAGGATGTTGCAGGCAGCAGAACGTTCTCCACGGCATCTCCAGACTCTGTCACGTCTGTCACATGTGCTCAGTGTGAACCTGCTTTCATCTGTGAAGAGCACAGGGCGCCAGTGGCGAATTTGCCAATCTTGGTGTTCTCTGGCAAATGCCAAACGTCCTGCACGGTGTTGGGCTGTAAGCACAACCCCCACCTGTGGATGCTGGGCCCTCATACCACCCTCATGGAGTCTGTTTCTGACCGTTTGAGCAGACACATGCACATTTGTGGCCTGCTGGAGGTCATTTTGCAGGGCTCTGGCAGTGCTCCTCCTGCTCCTCCTTGCACAAAGGCGGAGGTAGCGGTCCTGCTGCTGGGTTGTTGCCCTCCTACGGCCTCCTCCACGTCTCCTGATGTACTGGCCTGTCTCCTGGTAGCGCCTCCATGCTCTGGACACTACGCTGACAGACACAGCAAACCTTCTTGCCACAGCTCGCATTGATGTGCCATCCTGGATGAGCTGCACTACCTGAGCCACTTGTGTGGGTTGTAGACTCAGTCTCATGCTACCACTAGAGTGAAAGCACCGCCAGCATTCAAAAGTGACCAAAACTTCAGCCGGGAAGCATAGGAACTGAGAAGTGGTCTGTGGTCACCACCTGCAGAACCACTCCTTTATTGGGGGTGTCTTGCTAATTGCCTATAATTTCCACCTGTTGTCTATTCCATTTGCACAACAGCATGTGAAATGTATTGTCAATCAGTGTTGCTTCCTAAGTGGACAGTTTGATTTCACAGAAGTGTGATTGACTTGGAGTTACATTGTGTTGTTTAAGTGTTCCCTTTATTTTTTTGAGCAGTGTACATGACAAAGATAGATTTCACAATGGATGTTTGTTTTTCACACAAGAGCTCTATTATATATATCTACAGAAGTGTCAGTTACGAGAGCAAAGGATACTTGTTGAGGGTTTGAATAATCATCAACCTCAGCTAAATATAGATGCAGAGTGCTGACAACACTCAGGGGCTAGTTCCACACGTGACCAGCAGCAGTCACTCACTGTGTTGGTGATGTCATAGACCACGATGGCAGCCTGCGCTCCTCTGTAGTACATAGGGGCCAGGCTGTGATACCGTTCCTGCCCTGCAGTGTCCCAGATCTCAAACTTAACTGTTGTGTCGTCCAAGCAGACAGTCTGTGTGAGGAAGGCAGCTGAAGAAATGAAGAGACATATCATAGACTTAGTTTCAGGCGCTATTTTTATTTTGAGGTCTGCTAATGCTCTACACATAGAAAAGAGGTGTACATTTTACTTCGCCTGTACATTTCCTCACAGTGGAGTAATGCTCAGTATCTGTACAGGACAGGTATTCTGTTTTCTTCCTTTGATAGTGTCATAGGGGTATAGTTGTCCCGATTTGACATGGCTGAGTTAAACTAGCACAAGGCAAACATAACCCCAACAGCCAAGGCCATGAGACAGTTAAGAGGAAACATGATCAGTGGCTTAATGAGAACTTGTGAGGAGAATTGGGAGTCTTCCAACGTTAGAGAGAGGAGGAAGGGACAATTATTATGTAAGTAAACAAGATTGAGTCGCAGAGCACTAAGCACTGGGTAAAATGTTACTGCGAGAAAAGTAGTGAGAGTAAAATACACTAAACAAAAGTGAGTGATGGAAAGAGAGAACAAAACATGTGGCTGTCTATTGGCTAATACACGGAACATAAGGATTCTGCTTATTCAGCCCATTGTGTCACATGGCTGAGGGAAATGTGCAGCAGCGCTCATAGAGGAAGCCCGCTCCATAATAAAGCTTGGTGACCTTAGACCAGACAGCTGACGACAGGTTTTAAAAAAAGAAAAAAAATGCTGACTCGTCCTAAGGCTTTGGCTAGTGTAAGCACCGAGCATCCTGTCTCTCCAGCCTCACCCTCCTGTGGCTCATGCTGCATGATGTGACTCGGTGTAAAAACACTAGGTGAAGCTGAAAAGACATAGTTACTCATTACCCAACTTTTGCAGTGGAATTCTTTGAATGTTATAACAGAAACGTGAGCGCTCTTTGAGGACAGGTATCCATCTAGCCATCAAGTATTGGTTTCCAGATGCTATTAGAGAAGTTCCAGGACAAAATCCCATTGTTGACCGACTTCCTTCCTGTTTTAAAGAGTCCACAGAGAGAGACCCCCTTCTCTCTGCTCCACTCCGGCTAGCATTAAGTCAATACATACGTTATTAGACAGATGACAAGTACCTCTTTCTAGCACATATCTATTTTCTGTTTTCAGTTTGAACATTCTCTATAAGGCTTTCTGTGGCCAAGAGTCAGGACATCCCACTCCTTGTGGCATATTTAAAGTGTCAGTCTGAGAGGTTTGGCTGCTTATGCGAGAGTCAGGTGATCAGCTGCCAAGAAATAACTGGTTCTGCAGCTCAGGTCTGCTCCTGATCTGGCCTTGAACACAGCCCCAGTTAAGAAGGCATTGTAAATGGTCTTCCTTCAGTCTACTACACATTCACACTTCCATTCTATTTGATCTTTATAACATGATACTGACTCAACACAAGGACAGCAATAAATCAACACAAACACTAAGCATGACTAAGACACAGTCAGAAGAATAACAATCCCAATGCAAACAGCGTCCCTACTCACCTCCGATGGTGCTCTCCTGGTACTCGTGGAACTGGCCCTTGACGAAGCGCAGCACCAAGCTGGACTTGCCCACCGCTGACTCTCCCAGCAGCACCAGCTTGAACTGGCAGATCTTGTTGCTGGCCGCCGCGCCGTTGGTCCGTGCTGGTCCTCCTCGACCTGCCATGCTGCTGAGCAGAGAGCTTCACCAGTGTAAGAGGCTCTTGGTGGAGGATGAGGCTGCTCTAGGTGGGTGTGTCTGGGGCGGAGGACTGGGGCTCTGAAGCTGAGCAGGTGCTGGAGCTGAGACAGGCCAGGCGAGGGTGGGCTAAGCTGGGTCAGGAGAGTCAAGGCGGGCTGGAGGAAGAGGGGACTTCACCTGTGGGGGCTGGAAGAAAGAACAGACTGTGACTAATAACATCACAAGTTGGCGGCCAGTATGATACAGGAAAACTTTAGTAAACTAGAGTGCCTTCAGAAAGTATTCATAACCCTTGAATTATTCCACATTTTATTGTGTTACAGCCTGAATTCAAAATTGATTAAATCATTTTTTTTGTTCTCAACCACCTACACACACAATACCCCATAATGACAAAGTGAAAACATGTTTAGAAAATGTTACTCATTTATTGAAAATTAAATAAAGAAATATCTAATTTACATATGTATTTACAACCCTGAGTCAATACTTTGTAGAAGCACCTTTGGGAGTGATTACAACTGTGAGTTTTTCTAGGTAAGTCTCGAAGAGCTTTCCACACCTGGATTGTGCAACATTTGCCCATTATTCTTTTCAAAATTCTTCAAGCTCTGTCAAATTGGTTGTTGATCATTGCAAGACAGCCATTCAAGTCTTCCCATACATTTTCAAGTAGATTTAAGTCAAAACTAACTTGGCCACGCAGGAACATTCACTGTTTTCTTGGTAAGCAACTCCAGTGTAGATTTGGCCTTGTGTTTTAAGTTCTTGTCCTGCTGAAAGGTAAATTCATCTCCCAGTGTCTGGTGGAAAGCAGACAACCAGGTTTTCCTCTAGGATTTTGCCTGTGCTTAGCTCCATTTTGTTAATTTTTTTATCCTGAAAAACTCTCCAGTCCTTAACGATTACAAGCATACCCATAACATGATGTAGCTTAAAAATATGGAGAGTGGTACTCAGTAATGTCTTGTATTGGATTTGCCCCAGACATAACACTTTGTATTCAGGATAAAAAGTTAAATGCTTTGCCACATTTTTTGCAGTATTACTTTAGTGTCTTGTTGCAAACAGGATGCACATTTTGGAATATTTGTATTCTGTACAGGCTTCCTTCTATTCACTCTGTCAGTTACGTTAGTATTGTGGAGTAACTACAATGTTGTTGATCCATCCTCAGTTGTCTCCGCCATTAAACTCTGTTTTAAAGTCACCATTGGCCTCATGGTGAAATCCCTAAGCGGTATCCTTCCTCTCCGGCAACTGAGTTAGGAAGGTCGCCTGTATCTTTGTAGTGGCTGGGTGTATTGATACACCATCCAAAGTGTAATTAATAACTTCACCATGCTCAATGGGTTATTCAATGTCTACCAACAGGTTCCCTTCTGTGCGAGGCATTGGAAAGGGACCTTACAGATAATTGTATGTGTGGGGTTCAGAGATTAGGTAGTCATTCAAAAATCAGGTTAAACACTATTATTGCACACAGAGTGAGTCCATACAACTTATTATGTGACTTGTTAAACAAATGTTTAACAAGGGGGGGGGGGGGGGGGGGGAGTATTTGATCCCCTGCTGATTTTGTATGTTTGCCCACTGACAAAGACATGATCAGTCTATAATTTTAATGGTAGGTTTATTTGAACAGTGAGAGACAGAATAACAACGAAAAAAATCAAGAAAAACACATTTTAATGAGGGAAATAAGTATTTGACCCCCTCTCAATCAGAAAGATTTCTGGCTCCCAGGTGTCTTTTATACAGGTAACGAGCTGAGATAAGCGTGTGTATAAGCGCTATAACAAAAATGCAATGTACAGTAGTAGAAATATTAGAATGAGCTATGTGAATAATACAGTATATGAATACACAGTGTGAAAAACAGTATAAAAGAAACGGGAAGTGTCCAGTGTTTAATGTCTCTATGTACATGGGGCAGCAGAGTTGGCTGCTTGTGTACAGTTGAAGTCGGAAGTTTATATACAGTGAGGGAAAAAAGTATTTGATCCCCTGCTGATTTTGTACGTTTGCCCACAGACAAAGAAATTATCAGTCTATAATTTTAATGGTAGGTTTATTTGAACAGTGAGAGACAGAACAACAACAAAAAAATCCAGAAAAACGCATGTCAAAAATGATACAAATTGATTTGCATTTTAATGAGGGAAATAAGTATTTGACCCCCTCTCAATCAGAAAGATTTCTGATTGAGAGGGGGTCCCTGACATCCTTGGAGAGCTCTTTGGTCTTGGCCATGGTGGAGAGTTTGGAATCTGATTGATTGATTGCTTCTGTGGACAGGTGTCTTTTATACAGGTAACGAGCTGAGATTAGGAGCACACTCTTAAAGGGAGTGCTCCTAATCTCAGTTTGTTACCTGTATAAAAGACACCTGTCCACAGAAGCAATCAATCAATCAGATTCCAAACTCTCCACCATGGCCAAGACCAAAGAGCTCTCCAAGGATGTCAGGGACAAGATTGTAGACCTACACAAGGCTGGAATGGGCTACAAGACCATCGCCAAGCAGCTTGGTGAGAAGGTGACAACAGCTGGTGCGATTATTCGTAAATGGAAGAAACACAAAATAACTGTCAATCTCCCTCGGCCTGGGGCTCCATGCAAGATCTCACCTCGTGGAGTTGCAATGATCATGAGAACGGTGAGTAATCAGCCCAGAACTACACGGGAGGATCTTGTCAATGATCTCAAGGCAGCTGGGACCATAGTCACCAAGAAAACAATTGGTAACACACTACGCTGTGAAGGACTGAAATCCTGCAGCGCCCGCAAGGTCCCCCTGCTCAAGAAAGCACATATACATGCCCGTCTGAAGTTTGCCAATGAACATCTGAATGATTCAGAGGAGAACTGGGTGAAAGTGTTGTGGTCAGATGAGACCAAAATGGAGCTTTTTGGTCTAAACTCCACTCGCCGTGTTTGGAGGAAGAAGAAGGATGAGTACAACCCCCAAGAACACCATCCCAACCGTGAAGCATGGAGGTGGAAACATCATTCTTTGGGGATGCTTTTCTGCAAAGGGGACAGGACGACTGCACCGTATTGAGGGGAGGATGGATGGGGCCATGTATCGCGAGATCTTGGCCAACAACCTCCTTCCCTCAGTAAGAGCATTGAAGATGGGTCGTGGCTGGGTCTTCCAGCATGACACCGACCCGAAACACACAGCCAGGGCAACTAAGGAGTGGCTCCGTAAGAAGCATCTCAAGGTCCTGGAGTGGCCTAGCCAGTATCCAGACCTGAACCCAATAGAAAATCTTTGGAGGGAGCTGAAAGTCTGTATTGCCAGCGACAGCCCCGAAACCTGAAGGATCTGGAGAAGGTCTGTATGGAGGAGTGGGCCAAAATCCCTGCTGCAGTGTGTGCAAACCTGGTCAAGACCTACAGAAAACGTATGATCTCTGTAATTGCAAACAAAGGTTTCTGTACCAAATATTAAGTTCTGATTTTCTGATGTATCAAATACTTATGTCATGCAATAAATAATTACTTAAAAATCATACAATGTGATTTTCTGGATTTTTGTTTTAGATTCCGTCTCTCACAGTTGAAGTGTACCTATGATAAAAATTACAGACCTCTACATGCTTTGTAAGTAGGAAAACCTGCAAAATCGGCAGTGTATCAAATACTTGTTCTCCCCACTGTATGTGTATCTTTGTGTAGGGGTGGCATGTGCCCTTTTTGATAAGAAGGGCACTTTTCCTCCCCTGCCTGACTTGTGTGGATCCCCATGAGCGAAAGAGAGAGAAAGAGAGAGAGGAAGAGAGAGAGCAAAGAAAAGTGAGAGATGGAGTGGGGAAAGAGGAGAGAGAAACATGAAGGATGGAGTGTGAGAGAAAATGGAGAGATGAAGAGAGGAAGAGGTTGAGGAAGAGCATGCGGTCTCGTGTCTGTTGGTCTGTATGATTCGCTGCGGTGGGTCAGAGGCTTTCACACGCCTTTATGAATGCTTATTGTGTGAGGACGATAGGGTGCGTGTGGTATGTGAATGTTGGTGTGTGAGTGTTTGTGTGTGTATGTGAATGTGTGTGTGTGTGTGTGTGTATATAACTTGTGTTTGCTGTTGTAGATACAGTGTTAAGATTTGCGTTGGGATTGTGTGTGTTTAAATTAAAATAGAACAGAATAGAATCCACTCTAAGCTTTAGTTACTGTACTAGAGGAAGGGGACAGCTTGTTACAGTAGGACTTATATCCTTGTCATTATATCTCTCTTCAATGTCCATAACGCCCCCTTTGTTTTCCACATCAGACTATTCTGTGGAGTATATGATGCAATTGTATAGGTTTGACAATATTAAATTCCCTAAAAAGTCCTATGGGACTGGTGTGTTTCTCTATCCTGACAGCCAGTACAGTGTGTGTGTGTGTGTGTGTTTGTGTGTGTGTGTGTGTGTGTGTGTCAGTCAGTAGGGGGTTTATATCTCATATAAATGCACTGGGGAGGTAGAGGAAGATGGAGGCAGGAAGTGGTGGCTGGTGTCACTTTGAATCGGAGGACGGGCTCATAATGACTAGTAATTAATGGAACAACATCAAAGAGAAGAGAAGAGAAGAGAAGAGAAGAGAAGAGAAGAGAAGAGAAGAGAAGAGAAGAGAAGAGAAGAGAAGAGAAGAGAAGAGAAGAGAAGAGAAGAGAAGAGAAGAGAAGAGAAGAGAAGAGAAGAGAAGAGAAGAGAAGAGAAGAGAAGAGAAGAGAAGAGAAGAGAAGAGAAGAGAAGAGAAGAGAAGAGAAGAGAAGAGAAGAGAAGAGAAGAGAAGAGAAGAGAAGAGAAGAGAAGAGAAGAGAAGAGAAGAGAAGAGGAGAGGAGAGGAGAGGAGAGGAGAGGAGAGGAGAGGATAGAAGAGGTGAGGAGAGGAGAGGAGAAGAGAGGAGAGCTAGACTCCTAGTCTTTGTGACAAGGTCAAGGTCACCTCTGCCAGGACGATCGCACCTGGTCACTGTCTATCCGAGAGATGAGCTCTCTCTGTGTGTGTGCATACGTGTGGTGGTTCAGGAGGCATCCTGACAAGCATCCCCTCCCTCCCCCCTCCTTTTCTCTCCATCTTGACTCACTTTATTATTAGTGGCAGCTACAGGGGCAGTGGAGCGGAAAATTCCCATCGAGAAACAAACCGGCATCTGCATATTACAGCCCTGTTTCACGTCTGCCATGAGCGAATAAATTAACACATGAATAACAATGAAAGTCACCGGCGAGTTGCCTCTAGCGCTCTAAGAGGCTGCGCCGTGTGCTAGTCTGGAGGAGAAGAAAGTTGTCTTTTAAGTGGAGGAACAGTGAAGCAAAGTGGTGGGAGGTTGAGCACTAGCATATTTGGCATATGACACAGAGTAGGCTACAAGGAGTGGAATGTTAGCTAAAAAGAATGGTACCCAGGCTAACCAGATCTGTCTGCCAATCAAAGATGACGAGCGTGACCATGTGATTCAATTAAAGAGAGTCACAAACAGAACTGTGTGTGTGTGTGTTTGTGTGTGTGTGTTCATTCACAGGGTCCACTGACAGAGAAACACTGTCATCTTGCCTAATTGCCAATGAGATGAGATATCTATTTCAGGGTTTGTTTTGTGCAATACATGGCAGTCCCTCTCTATGTCTGTCTGTGAGGCCTAGTCAAGGAAAGCGTTTACCACTGGAGTTTAGACGGTATCCTTCCTCCTTCCAGATCAGACGTGACGGATGGTAAGTGTGTGTGAACTTTGAGTTAGTACAAACTTCCAATGGCCATCTATCATGTGTCCATTACTGGGCAGCCCCGCTTCACTGGGTAAATGACAGTGTTTATCTGTGTCCCCCCTCCCTCCCTCCCTCCCTCCCTCCCTCCCCTTCATCCATTTGCCTCCCTGTCTTTCCTTTACTCAGTGCCCCCTTTATCAGCCTCTATCTCCCACCGCCCAGCACCTCTCTCCTCCACTATCCCTCTATCCCTCTATCAGAGGTACTAAGCCACTCTGGTGTAATCTGGGTCTTCTTAGGGGCCATGACACCCTCATATTTGACACATTCATCCCACCACACTCCTTCAAAAACATATTAACTGAGCTGCTGTCTGATCAATGTACCTGCTGATCATTAAGTCTGCTGTGTTGCCTTGGACTTTTCTGCTCGAACCCACTGTGAATTTCTTATTGTTGTATTTTTGATGAATTTGTACATTTCCTCTGTGTAGTGTGTATTTTTCTTTTTTTGTGGTATTGCGTGTTGTCCTGTTCACTGTTGCAATGTTATGACTATTGGCCAGGTCGTTATTGTAAATGAGAATTGGTTCTCAATTGACTTATCTGGTTAAATAAACGTGAGAACATTTTTTATGGGGCCTGGAGGATGGATAATATGCTGCAGGAAGAGAGGGGGAAGTGAGGCCTTGTACTGCCCAGAAACACAGCCTTTCTTTGGGCTTTCTCACCAAGGGCCTGGGGTGGAGGGGGTGGAGTGGTGGACATCTCCAGTAGCGGGGGCAACCAAACAGACAAGGCTGTTATGATGACTAGACATCCATTACAAACAGAGAATGGAACAGGATGTTGAACACAAACATATATAATTCTATGGTTGAACACTGCATGAGGTCGGTTTGATAAGAGAGAAAATGTGTTAAAAAGGGAACTGAGGAAAAGTACGGATTGATATTCTGTGACATTTAAGAAAGTGGCACACCGTTCTATTAATTTGACAGAGCGCTGTGTGACAACAAAAGCTTTGGATATGCTTTGGATATTTATACTAGATAATAACAGATAGTGAGTATGGCCTAGTCTCCACAGGACAGACCGACAGACAGACAGGCAAACAGTCAGACAAGACATACAGACAGGCAGACATGGGTAAACAGTAAAGACAGACAGACGTGTGGTGGTCTATTCCTTCTCCTCTCCGTACCATCTCCCTGCTCCAGACTTTTCCCGCTCCACTGGGCCCTGCGTGCCGATCCGAAACACAACCTTTTCCCAGAGTCTAAACCGGCGGGACACGAAGGACCAAACCCCAGGGCGAGGGGGGCAGAGACAGAGTACATGGCTACATAGCCAAACGTCATTTATGGAAATAGAAATGTTGGCATATGCTATGAGGAGACAGGGAAGGTTTCTGTATTAGAGATGATCGATTATATTAGAGATATTCTTTCACTGGAGTCTTCTATTGACGGCATAGGGATGTGTACTGTCTCCCGAGTGGCGTAGTGGTCTAAGGCACTGCATCGCAGTGCTAGCTGTGCCACTAGAGATCCTGGTTCGAATCCAGGCTCTGTCGTAGCCAGCCGCGACCGGGAGACCCATGGGGCGGCGCACAATTGGCCCAGCGTCGTCCAGGGTAGGGGAGGGAATGGCCGGCAGGGATGTAGCTCAGATGGTAGAGCATGGCGTTTGCAACGCCAGGGTTGTGGGTTCAATTCCCACGGGGAGCCAGTATGAAAAATAAAATAATGTATGCACTCACTAACTGTAAGTCGCTCTGGATAAGAGCGTCTGCTAAATGACAAAAATGTTTTTAAAAATGTATGTGGCTGACAGACACATCAGATGGACCGATCAGGGACTGACTAGCCACATGTGGTGATACGCAGGGCTTAAGGTGTGTCTCGACGCTGCTGCAAACAACATGACACATGCACAAAAGCACGTGCACACACGCATACGCACACTATGACACATATATGTCCAAAGGCACAGTGAGTGAGGAAAGTCATTTCACTCCACAGGGAATAAATAAAATGGGAAAATGGCGAGGCGGCACAAAAATAAAACGCAGATGCGCAAATGCATTCATGCAGAAAATCCTAGCCTTTAATCCAATCCCTCACGCTTTATTAAAACAGAGTGAGAGAGAGAGATAGAGACAGACAGGGACCATGAAGAGACACACACTGACTCACACATGCAGACACACACATCACAACAAGAAGCTTTATCATAGGCCGTGGAAAGATCAGAACCAAGAAAGAGGTAGAGTCAGAGTATCTCTCTCAGTCTCACATAAAAACATACAGAGACACACCCAAACACACACACACACACACACACAAACATAGAGACACCCACACCACAATAGCATGCTTTATCAATTCTCGAAGATATGAAAAGAGATGCCAAGCAGAAAATAAACAATAGTAACTCAGACACAGACACAGCCTTTACTGTGGTCTGAGCATCCACCCCCTCTAGTGACATCAGGTCAAATCAGACCAAGGAAGGAGGAGGAAGAGCTATCCCAACATGCATCTCATCCACATGTTAGTGGACCTGTCCCGCCCCGGCAGACTCTACGCCTCTTTTAATTGGCTCTCAAAATATTTTGGGAGGCGCTGGTGTGACAGGTTAAAGGACATATTCATAGCCTGTTATACACTAAAAAGTATTAGTAAGTTCATGGTATGTAAGGATCTTAAAATATCTAAGGTTAAAAAGATCATGCATTCAGTACTAGTTCATAGAGATTGATAAAATTCATAATTGTGTTAAAAGGTTAAAATCCGTCAAGTGTACAAAGGGTAAAAATTGTAAGAGGAATGTGTAAACGTTATATTGACTACTTTATTTTGTGGTGCCTAATTTAAGGGTAAAAGTGTTAATCTGTGATCTACTAAATGCTCTTAATCTATGAGCCTGAGATCGATTGCTCTGGTCTCCACCCAACTTCCCAGGGAAATCGCGGTCTTTTTCCTCATTATACTAAAGTTTTCAGTGAGGAAACATAACTGTATCACTCTCGTGATTATTTCTCCCCTTTTTCAGGTACGTTATTGAAGTAAAATGAGTTAATTTGAATGTAATAACTTGCTAACATGTCAAGAGAGTTTAAGGTATGTTTTAGTAACATCTTGAGTAAGTTGGAGTTAAGTTGAAGAGAGTAATAGGTGCGTGTGTGAGTGAAACCTGCTCGGTTGCAGCGAAGAATAGCTTCGTACTGAGAGTAGCTGCCATTTTATGTTAATTGTGAATGAACATGTGCGCTGTTAATAATATATTTTGGGGTTATTTGTATAATGTGTTTAGAATACTTTGTTGACATGGTTGATAAATGTAGTTATGGGTTACTGAGCTAAAGCTACTTTGTGTTTGACAGTTATATTGAAACATTTGTATATGTTTTAGTGAATTACAGTTTATGCTGTTGTGACTTGAATAAGCTTTGTACCCTACAAAACTATCTAGTTCCTGTAGATCTGTTGTTCTGTAAAATGTGATATTTTTGTAAAAGGATTATACTAAAGTTTTCATTGAGGAAACATAACTGCATCACTCTCGTGATTATTTCTCCCCTTTTTCAGGGGCGTAACACTGGCTGGCTGGTGCTGCCGTCCTAGAGCGGGGCGATGGCCAAGCTGATCCTAATTAGGGGGGATTATGGTCTGGCTCCCTCAATAGAAGGATAGAGACAATGGTGGCTGGTAGTTTATGGGGCAGTGGTGAACAGTAGGGCTGGGAATTGCCAAGGACCTCACGATACAATATTAACATGATACTTAGGTGCTGATACGATATGTATTGCGATTCTATATGTATTGCAATTTGATACTGTGATTTTATTGCAATTTGATGTTCCAAACATATTGCTCACTATATATCTGCTGCAAAGGGACAAGAGAGAGCCACTAAAAATCTAGTTTTGAAGATAAAAGTGCTCAAAACATGTTGGCACATCATTTAAAACATTGAAAAATAATATGGAGAACAAGCTTTAGGATGAGAAATACCAGAGTTTTCAACATAGAGATCCTATTAAATTACATATTAAATTAGAGTATTCAAATTCCTAATTCTATGGTTTTCAACTTGACCATAGATGCAGTAAAGGAGTCAATGGAATGCAGACGTTGCATTGACCACATTCAACAAATCTGATCCAACAAAGTGGATATTCATCAAATCCGTCATGATTTATGAAGTGTAACAGGCCCACAATGTGCTTACTTAAGTCCGATTTGGATAAATGTGTCTGTTATCACTGCATACCATGTAGAAGTTGTCCCTTTTCAGGTTTAGAAGAAGTGACTGCTAAATGCTAACTCCCGTTCGTGTAAGCTTGTTAGCATACCTAGCATACAGAAATCGTTGATGGTAGTCAAAGTCGTTTCTAACTGTAATGCATTTGATTGGTAACGATGACATTAATATGTATTGGGGTTGACATCCATACAAACATTATACTCCAATTTCTACCTCAACATAGTGTGAAATACACATATAAACAATAGGCTAAATCATCCAGAGCGACTTGTAAGCGCATACACTTTTCTTTCTGGTCCCCCATGGGAATCGAATCCACAATCCTGGCGTTGCAAGCGCCACACTCTACCAACTAAGCCACATGGGATCAATGAGGAGGGCAATGAGGAGACTCAGGATCTTCCCCCACAGCCCTTTCCCACACAGCCCTTTCCCTCACAGCCCTTTCCCTCACAGCCATGGCAATTCCTTTGTTTTGGTTGAGTTCGATTAACCTCTTTACCGCATCTATATCGCAATGATGTCATAAAGGAGGGTGGGGTGACATGCTAGTTCTCTTCACCTAGGTGACATGTTGGATGCCCTCTATGACATCATAGACCACTGTATGGCACAACATTCCTATCAAACATTCTTAACACCACAACTCACCTATCTCTGTACAGAGTAGTTGCTTTTTTAATTTTACTGATTGAGAGATGGCTTTGTACTCTTCCAGTATTAAATTGTTGGTATATGTAATCTTGGCAATACACATTCTGGACGGCAAGGATTTTCGGGATAACCTGATGCCCCCCATGGGCATTTGGCAGTGGGCCAGCATGCCTCACATTGAACTGAACACCAACACCATCAACTTCCATCAACGACCCTGGACCACACAGAACACCAACGAGACATTATGGAGATGGATTGGGGGTAAGGCCCTGCGACAGACTTGTGTCCTATCCAGGGGGTGTACATCAAGCTGCCTCATGCTACAAAAACAGGAGATAGGCTCCTGCCCTATGGGCCATTGTGGCTTCGACAAGCCCACCACCACCCAGACCAGAAACAGTATTGACCAGAAATACAGAGATGTTAGTGCTTTGCACCAGACAACCAGTGATTCTACGGCCAGCCGCAGAACGCGTCGCCCCCGAGTAGCTGAGCTCAGGAGTAGGGAGAGAGCGGGAGCAAGTGAGCTTGTGTGGAAGAAGACCAACACCATCAACTTCCATCAACGACCCTGGACCACACAGAACACCAACGAGACCACTGGACACAGTTTGCACAAGTGCACCGGAGAGGCTTGTGTTATGGTCAGCTTGGAACCCACTGCTACCCGGGTAGCTACAAACAACACTAACCAACTCAGTGGCCTTGTCGTTAGCGTGTCCGCCCTGAGATTGGAAGGTCGGGTGGTTTATCCGCGGTCCAATCATACCAAAGACTCTAAAAACGGGACCTGGTGCCTCTCAGCTTGGCACACATTATGGAGATGGATTGGGGGTAAGGCCCTGCGACAGACTTGTGTCCTATCCAGGGGGTGTACATCAAGCTGCCTCATGCTACAAAAACAGGAGATAGGCTCCTGCCCTATGGGCCATTGTGGCTTCGACAAGCCCACCACCACCCAGACCAGAGACAGTATTGACCAGAAATACAGAGATGTTAGTGCTTTGCACCAGACAACCAGTGATTCTACGGCCAGCCGCAGAACGCGTCGCCCCCGAGTAGCTGAGCTCGGGAGTAGGGAGAGAGCGGGAGCAAGTGAGCTTGTGTGGAAGAAGACCAACACCATCAACTTCCATCAACGACCCTGGACCACACAGAACACCAACGAGACCACTGGACACAGTTTGCACAAGTGCACCGGAGAGGCTTGTGTTATGGTCAGCTTGGAACCCAATGCTACCCGGGTATCTACAAACAACACTAACCAACTCAGTGGCCTTGTCGTTAGCGTGTCCGCCCTGAGATTGGAAGGTCGGGTGGTTTATCCGCGGTCCAATCATACCAAAGACTCTAAAAACGGGACCTGGTGCCTCTCAGCTTGGGAAACATTATGGAGATGGATTGGGGGTAAGGCCCTGCGACAGACTTGTGTCCTATCCAGGGGGTGTACATCAAGCTGCCTCATGCTACAAAAACAGGAGATAGGCTCCTGCCCTATGGGCCATTGTGGCTTCGACAAGCCCACCACCACCCAGACCAGAGACAGTATTGACCAGAAATACAGAGATGTTAGTGCTTTGCACCAGACAACCAGTGATTCTACGGCCAGCCGCAGAACGCGTCGCCCCCGAGTAGCTGAGCTCAGGAGTAGGGAGAGAGCGGGAGCAAGTGAGCTTGTGTGGAAGAAGACCAACACCATCAACTTCCATCAACGACCCTGGACCACACAGAACACCAACGAGACCACTGGACACAGTTTGCACAAGTGCACCGGAGAGGCTTGTGTTATGGTCAGCTTGGAACCCACTGCTACCCGGGTAGCTACAAACAACACTAACCAACTCAGTGGCCTTGTCGTTAGCGTGTCCGCCCTGAGATTGGAAGGTCGGGTGGTTTATCCGCGGTCCAATCATACCAAAGACTCTAAAAACGGGACCCGGTGTCTCTCAGCTTGGCACACATTTAGGAGATGGATTGGGGGTAAGGCCCTGCGACAGACTTGTGTCCTATCCAGGGGGTGTACATCAAGCTGCCTCTTGCTACAAAAACAGGAGATAGGCTCCTGCCCTATGGGCCATTGTGGCTTGGACAAGCCCACCACCACCCAGACCAGAAACAGTATTGACCAGAAATACAGAGATGTTAGTGCTTTGCACCAGACAACAAGTGATTCTACGGCCAGCCGCAGAACGCGTCGCCCCCGAGTAGCTGAGCTCAGGAGTAGGGAGAGAGCGGGAGCAAGTGAGCTTGTGTGGAAGAAGATGGTGGAAGTGATTAATGGGGCAGAAGAGAGGAGGATAGAGGCTGCATGCTGCATGTTTCTGGCTCTCTGCTGCTGGTTGTACGGAATGGGCCTGCTGCTCACCATCAGTGTGAGAGGACTACTGCAGGTAATGTGATGTGAAAGAGAGATTAGGGGTATGAGGGGGTCTGAGAAAGGCTTTAAGAACAACAATAGAATAGGTCCAAATAGTGACATTTACCCTTTGTAGTTATATATATATTGCCTAAGCTGACATACAGTATTACTTACATGTCACTGTAAAGACTTAAGAAATCACCACATTGTTATCAATTCATTTGACCTTGGAACATGAATTAAAATATGGTTTTGTTTTCCTAATAAGACTAAGTTTATTTTCTTTCCATAGATAATGGTCGCATTAGAGCTCCATGGAGATGAGCAAAAGGAGAGAGGAGCTGAGAGGGAGACAGACAGCTGTAAAGATGCTCAAACCGCTCCAGTGTTGGTGACCACCCGTGGTTCAACTAAGAAGAGAGCCCGCCGCCTCCGCCGTCAGTCCAACAAGGGGAAACACTGAATAACGTGCCCATACAGGACATTGTTCATTTGCATTCCAAATAATACAATATCATATTTTCTAATAAATGATACTTGTTTTAGCATCATCTGTTTCTCAGTTCTTATTTTGTTATAGGAGTAGTTTGAAGAGGTTTGAAAATAATCACAAAATGACCACAAAATGACCACAAAATGTAAAAAGTACAGTAGCCATTTAGAATATGTAAAACAAAATACCACAGAAAGAAATAACATATTTCAGTTGATTTATAAAACACAACAGGGGCTTATACATGCTTATAACAACTACCAATGCATTATACCTGAATGCTTTAAGTAAAGTTTTACCGTCATATACAGCTGAAGCTGAAATGAAAGCCTTTTTAGATTCACTGTTGTTGCCCATCACCCTGTGCTGGGGTTTTGAGAGAGAGAGAGAGAGAGAGAGAGAGAGAGAGAGAGAGAGAGAGAGAGAGAAAGAGAACAGTCTGCAGCACCCGGCCTCACCCTACTAGAATCTGAAGTCAAATGTCTTTATGTTTGCTGATGATCTGGTGCTTCTGTCACCAACCAAGGAGGGCCTACAGCAGCACCTATATCTTCTGCACAGATTCTGTCAGACCTCGGCCCTGACAGTTGCCAGGACCACAAATACAAATTCCATCTAGACACCGTTGCCCTAGAGCACACAAAAAACTATACATACCTCGGCCTAAACATCAGTGCCACAGGTAACTTCCACAAAGCTGTGAACTATCTGAGAGACAAGGCATGAAGGGCCTTCTATGCCATCAAAAGGAACATAACATTTGACATACCAATTAGGATCTGGCAAAAAATACTTGAATCAGTTATAGAACCTATTACCCTTTATGGTTGTGAGGTCTGGGGTCCGCTCACCAACCAAGAATTCACAAAATGGGACAAACACCAAATTGCAGAATTCTGCTAAAATATCCTCTGTGTACAACAAAAAACACAAAATAATGCATGCAGAGCAGAATTAGGCCGATACCCGCTAATTATCAAAATCCAGAAATGAGCCGTTAAATTCTATAACCACTTAAAAGGAAGCGATTCCCAAACCTTCCATAACAAAGCCATCACCTACAGAGAGATTAACTTGGATAAGAGTATATGGATGGTGTTAAGAGATAGATGGGAGGTATTGAATGGAGTTGAAGGATGGGACTAATAACAAATAACAACAAATAATAACAAGATAACTAATAATGTAAGCATACTGTGTCCATAATAAGTATATAGGTTGTATGTTGGGAGCTTTTGGGAAAGAGCACAGTTAGAAAGATATGGCATATAGAAGCAAACCGGATAGACATCATGAAAATGATCGGAGAGGTTGAGAGTAGAAGAAGTTCAGGAGCAAAAAACTAAAAAAACAAATAAAATAGAATTATTGTAAAATTGACTGTGTCCATAAGGTGTAGATAGTAAGTATAGGCTGGAAGTAGAGGCCTGGGCATTGTTGTTCACTAATTTACCCCAAGTAGGGAAAGGATGGCGGGGTTGAAAAGTAATAAAGAGGAGTATATATATAAAAAACATGGGGGATTGGAAGTGATGCAGACAATTACATTAATAGAAGTTACAATCTATCTGCAATATTAAGCTGATCTACCCCCTGAAAAAAAAAAAAAAAAAAAAAAGAAACTTGGAGAAGAGTCCCCTAAGTAAGCTGGTCCTGGGGCTCTGTTCACAAACACAAACAGACCCCACAGAGCCCCAGGACAACAACAACAACACAATTAGACCCAACCAATTCATGAGAAAACAAAAAGTGAATTACTTGACACATTGGAAAGAACTAACAAAAAAACAGAGCAAACTAGAATGCTATTTGGCCCTAAACAGAGAGTACACAGTGGCAGAATACCTGACCACTGTGACTGACCCAAACTTAAGGAAAGCTTTGACTATGTACAGACTCAGTGAGCATAGCCTTGCTATTGAGAAAGGCCGCCGTAGGCAGACCTGGCTCTCAAGAGAAGACAGGCTATGTGCACACTGCCCACAAAATGAGGTGGAAACTGAGCTGCACTTCCTACCCTCCAGACAAATGTATGACCATATTAGAGACACATATTTCCCTCAGATTACAGAGATTCACAAAGAATTCGAAAACAAACCCATTTTTTATAAACTCCCTTATCTACTGGGTGAAAAACCACCGTGTGCCATCACAGCAGCAAGATCTGTGACCTGTTGCCACAAGAAAAGGGCAACCAGTGAAGAACAAACACCATTGTAAATACAACGCATATTTATGTTGACTTATTTTCCCATTTGTACTTTAACTATTTGCACATTGTTACAACACTGTATATATACATAATATGACATTTGAAATGTCTTTATTCTTTTGGAACTTCTGAGTGTAATGTTTACTGTTAATATTTATTGTTTATTTCACTTTTGTTTACTATCTACTTCACTTGCTTTGGCAATGTTAACATACGTTTCCCATGCCAATAAAGCCCTTAAATTGAAAAATTGAAATTGAATTGAGAGAGAGAGAGCAGAAAACCCTCTGTCAGTTCAGTGAAGCAAAGAGGAAGGGTAACACAAGCCGACATGGAGAGGATTCGTTGGAAGACACACACACACACACACACACACACACACACACACACACACACACACACACACACACACACACACACAAACACACAGGAATACACATTTACTCGAAACACACATCACGCACCCTTCAACATCCACAAAGCTTGCAAACAACATGTGTGTGTGTGTGTGTGTGTGAACTGAGGCTGTGGGCCTGTGGGAGTCAGCAGAAGGTGAGCAGAGATAAGGCTGCATGATTGTGACTGTGTGTCAGAGGGAATCTGCACCGTACACCACACAAACTCACACACTCCCTCCCCTTCTCTCTCTCTCACCCCATCGCTCTCTGCTGCCGGAGCTGTGCCAGGGTGCTAGGGACAAAGCATGGGTGTGTGTATGTGTGTGTGTTGGTCTGAGTCAGACCTTGCCCTAGCTGACCCATGCCTTAGACAGTGACGGTCAGTGGCCACGTCAGGCCTCATTCTGCCCATCCTTCTTAAAGACTGACTGGCCACAAGGCATTGGACTGGGCTCTGCGTGCTGGCTCACTGAAGCAATGAAGCAATCAGGAAAGGGAAAGGAGGACGGTTGGGAGGACTGCAAAGAAGGGCGTCCACATGAGCAACACACCTGCAGGCAGCATGGCTGAATTATTAAGCCAACTATTCCTTGTGTCACTACATAGAGAGAGAGGGAGAGAGGGAGAGAGAGAGAGAGAGAGAGAGAGAGAGAGAGAGAGAGAGAGAGAGAGGGGGGGGGGGGCGGAGGGTGAGAGAGGGGAAGGGTGAGAGGGAGGGAGAGAGAGAGGGGAAGAGAGAGAGTGAGAGTAAGAGAGAGACAAAGCGTTGCCGTGCTCTCTGTTGCTATGTAATTAAGTGCTGTTTGTATGAGATTTCTGCACCTGAAGTGGGTCAGAGTAGTTTTCATGCGGAGATGTGTGTGTGTGTGAGAGAGAGAGATATAGAGATAGAGAGAGTATTCAAGAGTGAGTGATGAGTGTTTGAGAGCAGGTTCTCCAGGTTTGTGAGAGTGTTTTCGAGCTGCGTAGGAGGGTTACAAGCAAAGAGAGAGTGGGAGACAGAAAGGACTAACATCATAACATGTAGCCAGTTTCACTATATATTCAAAGCTATGGGGAAAACCTGCAATTCCACTGCAGCCACTGCAGTAGCTACCCTGGAGCGAGCAGGAACAAGAACGATCTAAAATAACCAGCAATTAATTAGTCAGTCAATTAATGACTTAACTCAGCTTTGTTCTCCTCCCTCTGTGTCCAGCCTCAGGCTAGGGAAGACTATATAGCACCATACACACTTCTACTCTTACACACTTCCATACACACTTCTACATTACACTAGTACTCCTGTACTGAGAGCCAGGGCACAACACATCTATACAGATTGAGACAGTTTGCTACAGCAGGAAAATAATCCTGCAGCAACAAGAAATGTGAATTATTATGTGGATTATAATTAATGGACATTTTTGTAGGGGTTGATACATTTTTCTTAAAGGAAAATCATGTCTGAAATTTCAATGTGGAAAGTTCTCCTGCGACAGGGTGATCAAATTAAGATCCTACATCTGTAGCAGCACTCCATGTTCACTTGTCAT
Source organism: Coregonus lavaretus (assembly GCF_964263955.1). NCBI lineage: Eukaryota > Metazoa > Chordata > Actinopteri > Salmoniformes > Salmonidae > Coregonus > Coregonus lavaretus. The sequence goes on from NW_028163316.1 coordinate 228,482, forward strand.
ACTCATTATCACAGCATCCTCTTAGAAATGTACTGAACGTATGATGAAACAGGTAGAACACAGTACCGATGCACCTTATTAGGTTATATAATGTAGCTTTATGTGTCATTGGGGGGTAGAACTCATATTCACATTTTGTCAAAAGTGTGCACACTATCATTTCTCTCCTCACCTGGTAAGGAGGTACAGACGTGAGCAGCCTTAGAGTTTTATAGTGGAATAGGGTACTGTACACTCTTAGAAAAAAGTGTTATATCTTTAACCAAAAATGGTTATTCGGCTATGCCCATAGAATAACCCTTTCAAGAACCCCTTTTGGGTTCCATGTAGAACCCTTTCCACAGAGGGTTATACATGGAAACCAAAAGAGTTCTACCTGGAACCAAAAAGGGTTCTACCTGGAACCGAAAAGGCTTCTCCTATGGGGACAGCTGCGGAACCCTTTTGGAACCCTTTTTTCTAACAGTCTAGGGGTAGAGTAGGGTACAGCTGCAGAATAGGGCAGAAAGTGGGTGGGTTGTCCTACCTGTGTTGCCATGCTGGATCTTCCCGTTGCTTATCTGTTTGAGTCTCTTCTGGTGAGACTTGCCGTTGTAGTGTATCTGGGCCTGGGCTGGGGAGTTGAGCTGGATGTTACACACGTCACACAGTGTGTAGCTACGCTGCTTCCTCTCCCTCTTGGGCCTGCTGTGGTCAGAGGAGGGCAGGGCGCCCCCACCTGGTCCTGGCTGCTCCCCCAGGACTACCCCCTCCTCCTGGGGGTCACAGCACGCCTCGCTGTCCAGGGTCAACCCCACCCCCACTCCTAACCTGTTCCTGTCCCTCCATATCCAATACAGAGGATGGGCTGAACGGACGCTTCATTCCTGAGAGAGGAGAGAAGGATTTGTTATTTATTGTGTCGTTAACCTTTGTTTTGAGAGGTAACTTGACAGAGAACACATTCTCATTTACTGCAATGACACGATGAAGAGTTGCAGGGAAGAGGAGAGTGAAGAGGGGAGAGAAGAGGACAGAGATGAGAGAGAATAGAAATGTGGAAAGAGAAGAGAGGACAAAGAAAAGGGATAGAGATGAGACAAAACAGAAAGAATGAGAGAGAAGGTATAGAGAACGGACCAGCGGGGATAAGAGGTCAGAGGTGAAGGATCAGGGATCAGGCCAGTCCTAGGCTTATGTCCAGCGCCAGTGGATCAGAGAGGCAGTGCTCTGTGAGTCTGAGGTTCCCAGTATCACAGTGGTATAACGGTGTGTTAGAGCACAGACGTGTGCTGGGAACAATGGAGCCATCACGGTATGCTATCCTCTGCCCGCCCCGCCTCTGCACAAAGCCCACCTGTTAAACCCGATTGCCCATAAAAGACAGGGACGCAAAAAGAGCCCTGATTCAGAGGGCTCAGTGTAGGTGCATGTGGCATCTGATCCTAGGCCTGTCTGAAGTAAGCCCTGGCTGTCATCACTCACACACACACACACAGAGACATACACTGAGTGTACAAAATATTAAGAACACCTCTTTCCATGACATAGACTGACCAGGTGAATCCAGGTGAAAGTTATTGATGTCATTTGTTAAATCCACTTAAATCAGTGTAGGTGAAGGGGGGGGGGGGCAGTTTAAAGAAGGATTTTCAAGCCTTGAGACAACTGAGACATGGATTGTGTATGTGTGCCAATCAGAGGGTGAATGTGAAAAACAAAACATTTAAGTGGCCCAACAGACATCCGGCCAATTTGACACAACTGTGGGAAGCATTGGAGTCAACATGGGCCAGCATCCCTGTGGAACTCTTTAACACCTTGAAGAGTCCATGCCCCAAGGCTGTTCTGAGGGCAAAAAGTGGGGGTGCAACTCAATATTAGGAAGGTGTCCTTAATGTTTTATATACAGTGGGGGAAAAAAGTATTCAGTCAGCCACCAATTGTGCAAGTTCTCCCACTTAAAAAGATGAGAGAGGTCTGTAATTTTCATCATAGGTCAGTATGATCAACTATGACAGACAAATTGAGAAAAAAAAATCCAGAAAATCACATTGTAGGATTTTTAATGAATTTATTTGCAAATTATGGTGGAAAATAAGTATTTGGTCACCTACAAACAAGCAAGATTTCTGGCTCTCACAGACCTGTAACTTCTTCTTTAAGAGGCTCCTCTGTCCTCCACTCGTTACCTGTATTAATGGCACCTGTTTGAACTTGTTATCAGTATAAAAGACACCTGTCCACAACCTCAAACAGTGACACTCCAAACTCCACTATGGCCAAGACCAAAGAGCTGTCAAAGGACACCAGAAACAAAATTGTAGACCTGCACCAGGCTGGGAAGACTGAATCTGCAATAGGTAAGCAGCTTGGTTTGAAGAAATCAACTGTGGGAGCAATTATTAGGAAATGGAAGACATACAAGACCACTGATAATCTCCCTCGATCTGGGGCTCCACGCAAGATCTCACCCCGTCGGGTCAAAATGATCACAAGAACGGTGAGCAAAAATCCCAGTACAACACGGGGGGACCTAGTGAATGACCTGCAGAGACCTGGGACCAAAGTAACAAAGCCTACCATCAGTAACACACTACGCCGCCAGGGACTCAAATCCTGCAGTGCCAGACGTGTCCCCCTGCTTAAGCCAGTACATGTCCAGGCCCGTCTGAAGTTTGCTAGAGTGCATTTGGATGATCCAGAAGAGGATTGGGAGAATGTCATATGGTCAGATGAAACCAAAATAGAACTTTTTGGTAAAAACTCAACTCGTCGTGTTTGGAGGACAAAGAATGCTGAGTTGCATCCAAAGAACACCATACCTACTGTGAAGCATGGGGGTGGAAACATCATGCTTTGGGGATGTTTTTCTGCAAAGGAACCAGGACGACTGATCCGTGTAAAGGAAAGAATGAATGGGGCCATGTATCGTGAGATTTTGAGTGAAAACCTCCTTCCATCAGCAAGGGCATTGAAGATGAAACGTGGCTGGGTCTTTCAGCATGACATTGATCCCAAACACACCGCCCGGGCAACGAAGGAGTGGCTTCGTAAGAAGCATTTTAAGGTCCTGGAGTGGCCTAGCCAGTCTCCAGATCTCAACCCCATAGAAAATCTTTGGAGGGAGTTGAAAGTCTGTGTTGCCCAGCGACAGCCCCAAAACATCACTGCTCTAGAGGAGATCTGCATGGAGGAATGGGCCAAAATACCAGCAACAGTGTGTGAAAACCTTGTGAAGACTTAGAGAAAACGTTTGACCTGTGTCATTGCCAACAAAGGGTATATAACAAAGTATTGAGAAATTCATAAAAAATCCTACAATGTGATTTTCTGGAAAAAAAATTCTCATTTTGTCTGTCATAGTTGACGTGTACCTATGATGAAAATTACAGTCCTCTCTCATCTTTTTAAGTGGGAGAACTTGCACAATTGGTGGCTGACTAAATACTTTTTTCCCCCACTGTATATCCACAAGGAATTGTGTGTGTGTCTGTGTGTGTGCGCACATGCGTGTGTGTGTGTGATCCCGCTGTGCCCCACCAAACTGTGGCTGAAAAGTGCCTGTGTTTAATGCACCACAGTCTGATGGGTGGGGTGATTTCAGTTGATGACTTGACCGATGCTAGAGGGTGAGGGTCTAGGTGAGAACAGAACAGTAAAGTAGACCTCCTAAATACTCCAACATACATCTCCTTGGCAGCTTTGTGCTCCACATGCATATGTCTCCCCTGTAGGCCTGCCAGGAAGGAATTACGAGCAGGAATAAAAATCTGGAGAAATGGTACCATGTGCACGCATCATCAGCGCGTTGCAGCGAAGCCATTTTAAGAGCTAGCGTTGGGATCTGTGAGCACCCCGCTGTAATATTCATATGTGTCAGCATACTGAATTGTAATTGGATGCATTATACTGTCATATCATACTGTGCTATGATTGGTTAAGACCACCCATGTGGTGAGGTAACATTGGCTCTTTGGTGTTTGAGGGGCGTCGTTCAAGACAGGTGGGGCATTTACCAACCATGTCCTCTATTTGTTTGCACATTCCGGGCCAAAACAAAATGTCCCGTGCTCTCTGTTTGCACTTTTCCATGCCCATGTGTCCAGCATGGATCTTTGTCAAAATCTCTTCTCTGAGACTGGTAGGAATGATGATTTTCTCTCCTTTGAAAATTATTCCTTTGATCTGTGATAGTTCGTCACGATGGTTCCAGAACTCTGAGACGCTCTGAGGGCATTTTCTCCTCTCCTCAGGCCATCCTGACTGTATGACTTTCCTCAGCTGTGTGAGTTGTGTGTCTTTTTCTGTTTCTGCTAGGATCTCCTTCAGTTTTGTGTCACTAACTGGTAAGTTGCTGTACACAGTGTGCACCTGCATGTCCATGCCTTCACTGAGGCTGCTGTCCTTGTAGGTAAGAAACTTCCTGGAGAGTGTGTCTGCGACAGGGATGTCTTTGCCTGGACGGTGAGTGATTGTGAAGTCGTATTTTTGTAGTTGAAGGATCATTCTCTGTAGCCTTGGCGGGGCTGCGGCTAACGGTTTCCTCATGATTGACTCGAGGGGCTTGTGGTCTGATTCCACAATGACTTGTCGTCCATAGACATACTGATGGAAACGCTTACATCCGAACAGAATGGCGTACAGCTCCTTTTCAATTTTAGCGTAGTTGATTTCACAGTCTGTGAGAGATTTGGAAGCGTAGCCGATGGGTTTTCCTTCTTGCAGTAGCACTGCCCCTAGTCCATACTTTGACGCGTCCACCTGGAGTCTGAGCTCTTTGTTGGGGTCGTAGTAGGCAAGGATTGGTCCTGGTTCTCTCGTGATCAAGTCTTTCACTTTCTGGAAAGCGATGTCGTGTTGGTTGTCCCAGAGGAACTCACTGGACTGCTTTAGCAGCTGACGCAGGGGTGCATTAGCATTGGAGAGGCTGGGTGCGAACTTGGCTAAGTAGTTGACCATGCCAAGCACTGTTTCCAGCTCTGCGCGGTTCTTTGGTGGCTCCATTTCCTTTATGGCTGAGATCTTCTGCGGATCTGGCTTGATTCCATTCGCTGTGAGAAGATGTCCGAAGTAGCTGACCTCTGTAGCGCCGACTGTGCTCTTCTCGGGGTTGAGCCGGACTCCTCTCTCGCGGGACCTTTGCAGCATCGCGTTGAGGTTTCTGTCGTGTTCCTCTTTGGTTCGACCATAGACAAGGATGTCGTCCACAATTGCCACGACTCCGTCGAGGCCTTCGTACACCTTGTCGATCTTTCGCTGAAACTCGTCTTGGGCTGAGATAATCCCAAAAGGCAGGCGACGGAATCTGTAGCGTCCAAACGGTGTGTTGAACGTTGTGAGCTTAGATGACTCTTCTGTGAGCTTGATAGCCCAGTAGCCTGATCTGGCGTCCATGACACTGAAGTAGCGTGCGCCCGCTAGCTTGTGTGTGATGCCATCTAGCGTCGGTAAGGGGTAATGGGGGCGTTTGATAGCCTTGTTCAAGTCTCTTGGGTCGAGACATACTCTGAGCTTGCCTGTGCGTGGTTTCTCCACCACCACTAACGCGTTGACCCAATCTGTCGGTTCTGTAACCTTGGTGACGATGTCAGATTGCTCCATGCTCTCCAACTCTTTCTTCAGACGGGCGCGGAGAGCAAGTGGAATCTTTCTCGGTGGGTAGACCACAGGGGTTGCGTCTGGGTCAAGGTGAATGGTACATTCTCCTGGGAATAGTCCTATTCCTGTAAAAACATCAGCAAACTCCTCCATGACATTCTCTATCTCTACTGGTGCTGTCACTGATAAAACTAGCTTGATAAGGTCCATGTCTAAACATGCTTTAAGACCTAGCACTGCAGGTGCTCGAGTGTCAACAACGTAAAAGTCCAACATCATGTCCCTTTCCTTGTATTTGCATTTGAGAGTGCATGTGCCTTTTACTGGGAGCTGTTCACCACCATAACCAGTCAGTCTGCGCGTGGTGGGCTGTAGCTCACACCAGTGGCGGTTTTACACGGAGGCCGGGGCCTGGAAATGTCCCTGGCCACCCCTGTGGCCCCCCCGTGCTGACCAAATAAAAAATTATGAATTTATAACTATTTTACACGCGAGCGCCAAAAGCGGAACTAATGCAACGCTCTACACGGCAACGTTCTACACGGGTAAATTAGAGTGGCGCACCCAAAAACTGTATCCTGCCATCTGCCTGCCTGCCACGTGTGGTGCTGCTTCGGTGAATGAGAGCTCAGCAACTACTATTTGCGAGAGGAGCTACGATTTTGCAGGAGTCGAAGGTAAGCAAAACGATTTAATATCATAAGTGACTTGTTGTTCTTGCACATAGCCTACATGTTCCTTTTGTTCCTCACACATAAATCAAATCAAGTTTTTAAATGTCTGGTCTCGATTTGTTTAGAAATGTAATCATATCTAAGCAAACTCATCGAAGCAGAAGCAAATATCCAAATGTTAGTAGGCTATCCTTGCTAGGTCTACACAATGTTGTGATGTTAACCACGTAACTTCATCCGTCTTGGCTGTTGCATCGCGATAACAAATACATTTTTAGTAAAGTAATCAACAGGTTATCTGCCAGTGTTAAGTAGGGAGGGATGGTTAGGTAACAAAATGTAATGCATGCCCCTACGTTTTTTCTTCTTCTAATAGTTATCATGAAACGAGGAAGGGACATAAAGTCATTTTTTGCCCCAGCAAACAAAAAAGTGAGAGAAACAAATCGAGGTTTTGAGAAAGTTGAGGAAGAGGGAGAGCCAGCATGTGATGAAAGTGAGGGGTCTGACAAAGAGAGGGAAATTCCAGAGGGTGAGGAGGATGAAGAAGAGGGTGAGGAGGATGAAGAAGAGGGTGAGGAGAATGAAGAAGAGGGCGAGGAGAATGAAGAAGAGGGTGAGAAGCATGAAGAAGAAAGCATACAGGGACAGAGAGATGAACAGCCAGAGGGACAGCAAGTGGATCCATGTGGATCAAGTACTGCACCATCAGGTTTGTGATGAGGAAGGTTCTTACTATTTGCAAAGCAATGCAATTACAATGTAATGGTAGGCCTGCTGGGTGTCCTTAAAATGCTGCTTTCTGCTGTTAATTCTTTTTTGTGTCAATATGGCTCTGTTTTTTTTTTTTAAGTAAATACTTTGCCTACATTTTGAAATACATGCAGATATACAGTAAATAAATGTTGTAGTTGTGCCCTATGTTTACTGTCCATCTTCTTCAGATATCAGCAAGTCTAAGTATGACGTACCAGTACAGCCGAACTTGAAGATATTCCCAACCACACTGATGGGGGACAGAAGACGAAGCTTCAGACCAAACTGGTACACTACTCATCCATGGCTTGAGTATTCTGTAATGACGGACTCTACATGTTGCTATGCATGTAGACATTTTAGCACACCAAATGCCCCAGACACCGTTTTTGTTTCAACACCTGGTTTTACAAACTGGAAAAAGGCAACTATGAGAAATGCAGGGTTTTCACTACATGCAAAGTCTGAACGACACAAGTGTGCAATGATCGCATGGAGGGATTATCAAAGAGCTGTTAGAACTGACGCAACACTAACAGATCTCCTTGACAAAGAACACACTAAACAAGTACAAGAAAATCAGGCATACATTAAAACAGTTGGGGAAGTGCTGTTGCTTACAGCTACACAAAACATAGCACAAAGAGGACATGATGAATCTGAAGGGTCCACTAACAAAGGAAACTTTAGGGAAATTCTTAACACAGTTGCTAACCACGACCAACTTGTTAAGAGAAGATTAACTTCCATTCACAATGCAAAGTACACAAGCAAGATCATCCAGAATGAGGTTTTGGGTTGTTTGGCAGAAATGGTTCGGTCTGAAATCATAGAAGAAGTGAAGAAAAGTGAGGTTTTTAGCGTCATGGCAGATGAAACAAAGGATATTTCAAAAAAAGAACAGATGTCCTTCACACTCAGGTACTATTACAATGGGGCCATTAAGGAGAGTTTTCTCCATTTTGAATCTGCAGAGAGGTTAGATGCAGCAGGGCTTACTGGAAAAATAGTACACTTACTGGAACGTTATGGCCTGGACTACAAAAATAACCTCGTAGGCCAAGCGTACGATGGCGCTGCCGTTATGAGCGGTAAGCATTCAGGGGTTCAGGCAAGGATCAAAGAACAGGCTAAATTTGCCTTCTACGTCCATTGTAGTGCTCATTGTCTGAATTTAGTGTTAGTTGATGTAGTCAAAAGTGTCCCAGAAACGGAGGAGTTTTTTTCTTTGTTACAGAGTCTTTATATGTTTACTTCTTCCTCATATGTGCACCCAAAATGGCTGTCTCTCCAAAGAGAAATGTATGGCAGAACCAGAGAGCTGCAACGTTTAAGCGACACACGTTGGTCATGCCGATTTCTAGCCCTACGTAATATCATGGACACTCTACCTGCCCTTAAACGACTACTGCAAGAGATTGCTCAAGAACGTCATGGTGAAAGAACTGTTGAGGCCCGAGGTCTTCTTGCTCAAATTGACCTAGAATTTGTTGTGCATCTTGTTACTCTGCGTAAGTTGTTTGGGGAGACAAAGCTATTGTCTGACATGTTACAGTCACAAACTGTTGATCTGTCAAGTGCTGTTGACTTAGTAAATGCTTTAGTCCTGACATTGAAAGACCACAGGCAGGAGTCTTTCTTTGATGAGTTGTGGGATGAAGCATTGAATATTTGTGAGCAGTGTGATTCTGCAACAAGGTCAGTGGCGAAACGTCAGAAAATGCTGAGCTCTAGACTCAGTGGCTACTGCACGCTAAGCACTGTTGGTCAGAGGGAGGTAGAACGTGACAAAGATATGTTTCTCACATCATTTTCCTATCCTGTAATTGACAGCATGCTCAATGAGTTGAACAGACGTTTCTCCAATACAAACTGTGAGCTCATGAGAAGCATACAGTCTCTCAGTCCCCAGAGTGATACCTTTTTAAAGGAGAGCAATGTTTTTTCATTTGGCCGTTTGTATAATGCAAACATTGATGATTTAGGGCATGAGCTCCATCAATTTAAGAGTATATATATTAAAAAAATACAGAGTGGTGAAGTCAAAAAGCCATGCAGTACAGTTGAGCTGGTTTGTTTTATTGAGCCATACAGGGAAGTTTTCTTTGAGCTCTTTAGACTGTGCAAGATTGCTGTAACCCTTCCTGTAAGCTCAGCCTCTTGCGAACGCAGTTTCTCCACACTGAAACTGATAAAAACCTTCCTGCGGTCCACCACTAGTGATGAGAGACTCAGTGATCTTGGTGTCCTGAGCATAGAGTCCAGAAGGGCCAAGGCTCTGGATCTTGATGTATTTGTGGACCGTTTTGCCAGACAGCACAACCGCCGTATCCTGTTGCTGTAGTGTATCTATATGATATATACGCTAGTAGCGTATGAGTGCCGCTGTGAGGAAAAAGAGATATAATGAATAATAAAACAACAAGCTTGAGCTTCTTAAGACACGGTGGGTTTATCTGTTCTCAATACCACCGGTAAAATGAATGGAGTTAGTCTGGTGTCCACATGAAGTTACGTGTGTGTGTAGACAAAGAGTCTGGTGTCCATATGAAGTTACATGTGTAGACAGAGACAGTCTGGTGTCCATATGAAGTTACATGTGTAGACAGAGACAGTCTGGTGTCCATATGAAGTTACATGTGTAGACAGAGACAGTCTGGTGCCCATATGAAGTTAAATGTGTAAACAAAGACAGTCTGGTGTCCATATGAAGTTACATGTGTAGACAGAGACAGTCTGGTGCCCATATGAAGTTAAATGTGTAAACAAAGACAGTCTGGTGTCCATATGAAGTTACATGTGTAGACAGAGACAGTCTGGTGCCCATATGAAGTTACATGTGTAGACAAAGAGTCTGGTGTCCATATGAAGTTAAATGTGTAAACAAAGACAGTCTGGTGTCCATATGAAGTTACATGTGTAGACAGAGACAGTCTGGTGCCCATATGAAGTTAAATGTGTAAACAAAGACAGTCTGGTGTCCATATGAAGTTACATGTGTAGACAGAGACAGTCTGGTGCCCATATGAAGTTACATGTGTAGACAAAGAGTCTGGTGTCCATATGAAGTTACATGTGTAAACAGAGACGGTCTGGGGTCCATATGAAGTTAGATGTGTAGACAAAGACAGTCTGGTGTCCACATGAAGTTACATGTGTCTACTTAGATGAACCCACCGTGTCTTAAGAAGCTGAAGCTTGTTTTATTTTTCATTTTACATCATCTATCTTTTTTTCCTCACAGTACCAGTAGTTCCACACACTACTAGAGTGTATGTATGTTTGTATGTATGTATATATATCCCACCAATCCTCTCTCAAGAGGTTTTCAAAAAGGGGCAAACTCATGTCTCAAGACCTGCTTCTGTTGGTTCCCCTCTCCTGCCTGTAACTTTCCATCCACATCCCCAAAGTTTTGTGGCCCATTATGACATCACTCCATTAAGTGATTGCTGCATGTACTGCTCTAAGGAAACACTTCTCTCTCTCTCTCTCTCTCTCTCTCTCTCTCGATAGATAGATAGAGTTTATGATTTTATTCTTTTGAATTATCTCTGCCAAACATCTATGTACTACAAATCTTCAAGCTCCACAGATGTTTTATGGCATCCACTAAACCTCTTTAGATATTTGTAAATTATACAGTGTGATACCTTTCAACGAAAGTTTATTTTATTTTTTACCAACTATGATTTTTCCTTTTGAAAACAAGCAAAGCAAGAAAAAAAAGAAACAAAATCACTCCAATCATTGCACACTTGTGTCGTTCAGACTTTGCAGGTCCAGCTTTGACATGATGATCTAACTAACACTAATATTGTAACTAATATTGTAACTGAAATATGTATGATCCTATGATGAGCGATTGCTTACTTCCCTTTCACTCTTAAAAAATTACTGAAAAAAAATGTGTATAAAAAGGTATATGTAGTATATGTTTGTTTAGTGAGCATTCATGCTGTCATTTTTTCCTAATGTGAACTATGGTGGAAATGTGCTGTCCTAAATGGACTTGCCCATATATGTTGTAAAGCCTTTTTTTGTACACCTGCTCATCAACTGACAGTGAAGTACACAAAGACACAGACACACACACACACACACACAGACACCTGTAATATTCTTGTTTTCATGTTGTTGCTGATATCCATCAGTGTTGTTCATATTGCTACATTGTGTTGACATGATTGTTGCTTTTAAACGAATGTTAACTTAATGTTTATTGTCTGCATCCTATTGGACTACTGGATGTTAATGTGTAACACGTTTCCCTGTTTATGTGCTTTAGCAATACTGTATGTCAATATGGTCATGCTAGTAAAGCCTCTTTGAATTGAATTTCTTTTCTGATTTGGTTTATTTTACCTAAATGGATACAGGGTAGTGTGTTTTGTTTATAAATCACTCAGAAAGTTTTCTTTCTTAAAACAAAATGTGGAATCAACTGTCCACAGTAGTGGGGCTTCCATAAATAGGAAATGGCACATTGTTGTACCCTTTGTTGTATCCTGGAGTTTTGTTCACATTGAATATGAACCCTGTATTTGTACCCTGTACTTTTTAATTTTTTTTTATTTATTTATTTTTTTCATTTTTATGGCACTATCTCTCTTGCATCTGCACTCTTGTACAAAATACGTGTTATAATAAATGTCATATGATTTTAAAGTAAAATAAAGTTTATAATCTTTGAATATCATGTGTTGCCAGTTTTTTTATGTGTGCCCCCCTGATTAAACACTGGCCCCTCCTTGGCCCCCCTAGTAAAATGTGTCTAGAACCGCCACTGGCTCACACGCAGATGTCAAGCTTCTGTACTTACTCAGAGGAATAATGTTTACTTGTGCACCAGTGTCTAGTTTGAATTTTAGCTCTGTGCCTTGTCTTCCTATCTCAATGTCAGCAAAGGCTTGCTCTGTCTCTGATATCTGACTTTTCTGTGTCACTGAATCAATAAACAGTTCGTCAGCATTTGACTCTTGGATTGACATTTCATCTTCACTCACTGCATGTACTGTTTTTCCACGGTAAACTGCACACTTTTGCAAAGTGATTCCATTTTCCACATTTAGTACACTGTTTGCCTTTAGCTGGGCAATTCCCCTTTTCGCCATGCACTTTGTATCCACAATATCCACATGTTTTGGGGCGTTTGGAGTCTGTGTCGCTCTGGTTTGGAGTTCTGTCTGTCTCCGTTCTGAAACATGCTCTCTGGGCACTGGAGGTGTGCTGTGATGTCTGCCTGACTGCGTGCACTGCTTGTTCACGTGATGCGCTCGTGCTGCCGCCTGAAATGGTTTTCATCTGAACCTGTGCTAGCTCGTGAGATATGGCTATGTCGATAGCTTTGTCCAGCGTTAACTCTGATCCAACATTCAAAAGTTTCTCTCTCACTCGCGGTGAGTGTATTCCAAATACAATACGGTCCCTGACCATCTCATCCTTGTTTGCATAATCACAGTCTTTCACAAGCAGACGCAGCTCAGTGACAAACTGTTCAAACGATTCGCTAGCGCCTTGTACTTTCTCATGGAATTTGTACCTAGCGAAAATTGTCTTTGGCACAACATATGCTTCAAAACGATCGTAGTATGTTTTCAGTACCTTTGATTCAGCCTCGGTAAGTGTCCATGTGTTGTAAATGTCTCTCCCATTTTCACCGATCCAGAGGAGCAGGTAGCTGCACTTTTCCTCTTCTCCTCTTTCCTTCAGAGGACCCGTGAACATCAGCTCCACATGCTGTTTGAATTTACGCCATGCATCGGGTAGATTTGTAGACCCCCAATCCATTAGAGGTGAAGGAACTCCAGCAAAATCCATCTTTTAGTCCTTTTACTCTGACACCATGTCTTGTTTTGTATGCTTTATACAAAATAATAAAATGCAGGACGACAGGATATTTATAAACGTAGCTCTTTATTAACTAGCTATAACTGGCATGTCCATGTGTCTCTGGCCATGATCATCTTTAGAATTGGTTGGTAAATGCCCCACCTGTCTTGAACGACGCCCCTCAAACACCAAAGAGCCCAGGGACGGCTTGTTCAATAGGGCGATATGGGCGACGCACTGCCAAACGGGAAAAGGAAGGGATTTTTTTTCTAATCAATTATATCACGGCAACAGCAGTTATCAGTGTTCACGTCTGATCTGCCAGCCACTAAATGTCAAATCAGGCTAAAGTCGTGCTTCAAATGGCCCCGCCCGTTTTTGGGGCGATTTCAGTCAAGTTGAAAATCGCCCAGAAGTCTCTCATAGCCTGTCATGTAAAATCTATTTTTTTCACATTTCAAAGCTTTCAATACATTCTCTATGGGTGTCTGTGGGCTTGCACTTACGCGCTTTCGTCATACGTGACGTAACGTTGAACGTAACTAAGACAATGGCGGCTACCAGCGTCTCTGTTGCGACCTGCAGTGCGGCGTTATTTTATGTTTTTAATTTGTAGACTTAGTTTACAAACATTCTGCCAACCATGGATTTCCAGTGGTTGGTTTTGGACTGATCTTGTTGATCGTGTACATACCCGCTACGAACGGACTAAATAATGAAAACGCTGCTGGCAGCTGAATCCCAATACAGCTGGGAGACTTGGCTGGATGAGTCCCGGACAGAGAAGTGGAGCCGGCCACCTTCACCCTGGTCAGAGCGGACCGCGATCCTGGTAAGAGAGCGACTCTGTACCCCGACATTGAACTGCTTTCTGTGTCATTGCGACCTTACTATCAATTCAATTCAATTTAAGGGCTTTATTGGCATGGGAAACGTGTGTTAACATTGCCAAAGCAAGGGAAGTAGATAGTAAACAAAAGTGAAATAAACAATAAATATTAACAGTAAACATTACACTCAGAAGTTTCAAAAGAATAAAGACATTTCAAATGTCATATTATGTATATATACAGTGTTGTTACAATGTGCAAATAGTTAAAGTACAAATGGG